>NC_092041.1:93501578-93768826 GCF_003086295.3 Arachis hypogaea | reverse complement strand
AAGTGGAACCCGACCAGTCTGTTGTGCCTTCCCAGCACCTTGTTTCTGCCTCTCCAGACAATTGGCGGCTTTATGCCCCGCTTTTCCACAATTGTAGCACAAACCCCATCCGGCCTTGCATGGTGCTCCCGGATGGTGACTCCCACACCTAGTGCAAGCTTGATCATTTGAGGCTGCTTCCCTTCTTTCTTGGGTTGTTGTTGTTGGCTCCTGAAAGCTTCTCTTGAAAGACGAATCTAGGTGCAAAGCTCTTCCTCGTTCTGTGGGATGATCCCTTGACTCCCTTTCTCAGCGGTGCCCTCTCACACCTCTCAGCACCCTACACTTTTACCAACTCGGAGAAGGTCCTATCTCCATTGGTCCCACCGAACTGAAATATCACTCCGGAGTCCTCCTTCATACTTAACACACTTCCATTCCTCATAGTCCACTGGGGTCCCTTGGCACATGCGAGAGAACCTGAACAACTCCTCAAACTTGTCAGTATACTCTGTTATAGACATAGTACCCTGCTTCAGCTGTAACAATTCTAGTTCCTTAGCCGTCCTAGCAGAAGTCGGAAAGTACTTCTTATAGAACTCCTCTTGGAAAACATTCCAAGTGATATAGTCATCGCCTTGCTGCAGAAGACGTCGGATACCTTGCCACCAATGCGACGCTTCACCGACAAGCATATAGGTAGAAAACTCAACACGCTGTCCTTCAGGCACCACTTGCGCTTGCAGCGCTCGCTCTATAGCCTGAAACCAGGTATCAGCCTCAGTCGGACTAGTAGTTCCCTTGAAATTAGGTGGATTAACCTTCAAAAGTTTGCCAAGGTCATCGGGCCCTGAACTCCACCTCCATCATTACCATGGTTGTTCATCTGTTGACCAAGAGCCTCAGCAGTGGCTTGCATAGCAGCAGCCATGTTCTCCAACGCAGTCATAAAGTTCACCGGGTCATTCTCCGGCGCGCGAGCATTCGTACGACCTCTCGCACTACCTCTACCGCGTCCACGAGGCGCCATCTGGTCCCTATACATACCAAACAATCGATATTAAGTTGATCAGTCTCAATATCGGAAGTCTAGTACTTCAAAGTCCCAAATGCATGCTCATGAACGTTTATGCCAATTATATCAAGCAGATATACTAACAGCACATAACACACACACAGAGAATGCACAGAAGCATAATCAGTCCATCCCTCAGGCTCTACAGGAACGAACTGCTCTGATACCATAATGTAACACCCTACCATACAAAGTCTTATGCTTAAGTCATAATTCAGAGATGGCAAGGTATTACGACCTCTAAAACAAAAATTAGTACGTATAGTAATATGAATAATTAATTATAACTAGGAGCCTTTGTAGAAAAAGGGGTAAACAAAAACCGCAACCTTAAAGCGCAACACTCCGATCGATAACATAACGAACAAGGATAAACCAACGCGAGATTATATATATACAAAGGAGTGTCAAAAACAGGAATATCAAGACTCAAGATCCGGATGCGAAGATAACCGGTCCGAGCATAACAATATATATACATATGATAAAATAAGGAAAACCCCAAAGGAAACCCAAAGGGACACAAACACAGAAAACCTATTCTCCAAAATCTCCCATAAGAGGAGTCATCACAGTTTGTATTATTTAATGGAGATATAAGTATCTAAACAAAACATATAAACCAAAAACATGGTCCCCAAGAACAAGGAATCTTCGCAATCAAGAAGTCTCCAGCATGCCTCAGCGGGAAACCTCACGTCCTGCATCTGAAAACCACAAAATCCGCATGGGTGAGAACCAGAGGTTCCCAGCAGGTAACAGCTTCCACATATATAATACATAATAATGGAGGAAAGCCGAAGGCAATCCTAGAACTCCCTCCAAGAAATATCAAAGCTTATAAACAAGCTAAACCATATAAGGGCATCTGACTAAAGATTCTTCAGTCTAACTAATACTTCCCTTTCCAATTCCTTCAAACCTCCCAACCACCAGCAGGAGTATATTATAGCAAACACAGTTATATCAGACAAAGAATATACAAGTAGGAGCAGTTAAGACATTTAGACAATTAGCAAGTAATATGCAGTCAAATAGGCAATCTCAAACAATTCACATAGTATGCATATGATGAATGCCTGTCCCTAGTGGCCGATGATATCATCTTGTCGGTTATATAGCCAACCCGACAAGTCCTGGTCGCTAACCATTGGACTGTCCCTCTGTCGTGCATCCCCAAACTCGAGTTATACTCGTTATAAACTTGGTCATAAACATGATCCATATACATCACCCTCACTGGTGAATATTTACGGGGGTTCGAGCTCATCCGGGCCTTTCACAGTGCCCGGCCACACTTACAACATAGGGTCAACAGAGTCTCAAGCCTCAACCTGGAGCACGTGGTGGCTAGCCACTGCTACTACCCAGGGAAACTCGTATCTCTGATAGTGGAAGTGCAATTTCACAATTATCAATAATTCAGCATCAACATGCATGAATTCTCATCCATGGATCAACATCCATATCAGCCATTCCGGCTCACGGTTCAATCCAGAACCAGCCAATATTCATAGCATACACAGCTATTCCGGCTCACGGTTAAATCCATAACCAGCCATATCATTAACAATTATAGCCTTTCGGCCCATGGCATAACAAGCACTTCCACCACCATCCTCCACATCTCACATAATCATCTTGATCCTCATTGATCATTCGTATTTCCCTTGCTTCACTCGCAAGTTATCACATTCACTAGCCCCTTTTTAATAGCTAGGCATGCCATAATGATTTAAGACATAAATGGTGAGATCGGAGGCTTAGAAGTATGAGATTTGGCTTTTAAAACTCAAAAATCAACTTTGGGATGAAAACAGGGCCGCGCGTACGCGCACACTACGCGCACGCGGGAATGCCCTCAAAACTTCATCGACGCGTAAGCGTCAGGCACGATAGCGCGTGGATTCCAAACTTGCCCATCGACGCGCACGCGTCAACCTCGCGTACGCGCGGGTGTTCTCGTGCCCCAGGCACAACACCGGCACAGTTCTGGCATAACTCTCTGGAAAATGGCTGGGCATTGGGTGCAGCACCATCGGCGCGCCCGCGCACCTCACGCTCACGCGTGGATGGCAATTTTCGGGAAGAACGGCGCGCACGCGCCAAGTGCGCCCACGCGCAAGGGGTCATTCTGCTAAAAATTTTCTAAGTTAAAAGCTGCAGAATTTCACAAATTTACACCCGAATCTTCCAACGGACATAACTTCATCATTTCAAATCGTTTTTCACCCGTTCTTCGAACGGCATGGACTTCCCGGATCCAATTTCATTTCTAAATAGATTTGGCACAAAACAGAGATCCGTAGTCCAAGTTATGTTCCACCAAAGTATGCCCAAAAACCATGTTTTTCATAAAAACCACAAAGTGCCATTTTCAAAACAAGCCATTTCCAACTATTTTCAAAATCAATCAAAACATATCAATTTCATCCCTTTTCTTTGAAATCAATTCAAAATGTATCAAATTCAACATCAAGCCTCCTCAACTCACACATGGACACATTACCACAATATACAAAATCACTACCTCATCATTTTACCCCACTTCTCCCAAGTGGCTCAAATTCAAACATATTGACATATCATATACTATTCCTCATGCCAATTATCAACAACACCAATTCCAATAAATCATTATGGTACACAATCAACATCATACACACCATCAACATGGTTCAACCCACAATTCAACCATAACCAATTATCAAGCATATATCACAACATGCATACTTCTCATACATCATACCATTAAGGCATCAATAATCATCATCACCTATATGACCACATCATATATCTCAATCATTCAACAACATCAACCATTCAATGCCTATCTTAGGGCCTCTAGCCTAAGTATTTCCTACCACATTACATATTAGATACGGGAAACCGAAACCATACCTTAGCCGAATTTCCCAAGCTCCACCGGAGCACTTCTAAACCACTTATCCACAAGCTCTCAAGGCCTCAACACTTCCAAGAACAGATTTTGCACCACCAAACCCTTTCCAAGCTTTTCAAAATCACCAATCAAGCTCCAATATCCACACATACACAACCTAAGCCACAACCATCATACCCATACACAACATCTCAAAACCCAAGCATCATAAAACAACAAAATACACTAGGGTTGAGAATCTTACCACACCCAAGATCCAAGGAGACAAGATCAACCTTCTCCTTCAAGAGAGTTGGGCCCTATAACATCAAAGAACCCAAAATCTCAACATTTCACCCATAAAACTCGAAAATAGGGGCTGAGATTTCGAACAGCAAGGTGTGGCTTACCTCAAGATTGATTATATGGGTTTTGTAGAGCTCTCCGCGGTGAACGCGTGGCCGCAAACGGGGCGGCAATCGGAGCTCTAGATCAAAAGTTATGGTGATTTGAAGATCAAGTGAGAGAGAGAAGTTGAGAGAATGTTCTTCCCTTCCTCTCCACCATTTCAGCTTGTGTGTGTAACAAATGAGGAGAGAGAGTGCTGAAAACTAGGGTTTTAGTTAAGTTATGTTGGGCCAAGGGCCCACTTTGGGTCCAATTGGCCCGGTTTGGCCCGTTCGGTCCAATCTTGGTCCGAATTCTATAAAATTGGTACCAAAATTCTCGTCTCAGTCTCCTTTATCACATTTAGCCATAAAAATCTCATTTTAGGCTTTCTAGAATAAATTCTCATTTATGGGTTAATTAGCCGTTAATTAACCGGGTTTTACATCCTACCCACCTAATTGGGAATTTTGCCCACAAAATTCAAATGCAATTACCTGAGAATAAATGCGGGTAATCCGTTCGCATCTCCGACTCAAGTTCCCAAGTGTGTTCCTCAACACCGCCTCGACTCCAAGCCACTTTCACTAAAGAAACCTCTTTTCCACGCAACCGTTTGATACTAGTATCATCAATTCTGACCGGAGCCACTGGAAGCGTCAAATCTTCCTTTAACTGAATCGATTCAGGTTCCAACACATGGCTAGCATCAGGGGTGTACTTCCGAAGCTGCGACACGTGAAACACGTCGTGCAGGTTCGAAAGATGAGGTGGTAGAGCCATCCGATACGCCACCGGCCCAATCCTCTCTAGGATTTGAAATGGACCAATGTATCGAGGATTCAACTTCTTTGCCTTAATTGCCCTACCTACTCCCGTAGTCGGAGTAACCTTAAGGAAAACATGGTCTCCTTCCTCAAATTCTAAGGGCTTTCGCCTTTGATCGGCGTAACTCTTTTGACGACTCTGCGCCGTAAGCATCCTATCTCGGATTTTCTTGACTTGTTCAGTAGTCTCAGCTATCATTTCCGGCCCTAACAAGCCTTTCTCTCCAGCTTCATACCAACATAGCGGAGATTGACATTTCCTCCCATACAAGGCCTCATACGGAGCCATTCCGATGCTCGCATGATAACTATTATTGTATGCAAACTCCACTAATGGCATATACCGATCCCAACTCGCCGGTTGGTCCAAAACACAAGCTCTCAACATATCCTCTAGTGTTTGGATCGTCCTCTCGGATTGACCATCTGTTTGAGGATGGTAGGCCGTGCTCAAACTTAATCGGGTTCCAAAAGCTTTCTGAAATGCACCCCAAAACCTTGAAGTGAAACGAGGATCTCTATCAGAGATTATAGTAGCAGGTACACCATGAAGTCTCACAATCTCCTTTATGTATAACCGTGCTAGCTCCTCAAGGGTGTAAGTCATACGAATGGGCAAAAAGTGAGCTGACTTCGTCAGTCGGTCCACAATCACCCAAATAGCATCAAAACCAGTCCTAGTCCTTGGCAATCCCGACACAAAGTCCATTGCAATACTTTCCCACTTCCATTGTGGAATCTCTAAAGGTTGCAACATCCCGGAAGGTCTTTGATGTTCAATCTTTACCTTTTGACAAGTTAAGCACTTTGACACATATTCCGCCACATCATTTTTCATACCCGGCCACCAAAACATCGCCTTTAAATCATGGTACATCTTAGTACTTCCCGGGTGAATGGAGAATCCGCTTTTGTGTGCCTCCTTTAAAATATCTTGCCTCAAAGTGCCAACATCCGGCACAATGATCCTACCCTTGAATCTCCATAACCCATCTTTTTCTTCCGACACTCTCCACCGTTTTCCTTGCTCAATAGTCGGTAACACCTTCCATAACGCTTCATCATTTTGATGAGCCTTTAGGAGTTCGGACTTAAAATCACTTGAGATCTCTAATCGGCTCAAACACAAGGTTCCGGATACTTCTCGAGCGCCAATTTTCAGACTCTCAAATCCCTTGAGCAACTTCTTCTCTTGAAGCATCATCCAAGCCGCATATAATGACTTCCGACTTAACGCGTCTGCCACTACATTCGCCTTTCCCGGATGGTAATGTAACTCAAAGTCGTAGTCTTTCAAAAATTCCATCCACCTCCTCTGCCTCATATTAAGCTCCTTCTGATCAAAGAGATACTTCAAGCTCTTATGATCGGAGAAAACTTGGAACTTAACCCCATAGAGATAATGCCTCCACACCTTCAAGGCAAACACAACCGCAGCGAGTTCCAAATCGTGCGTAGGGTAACTAACTTCATGAGGTCTTAACTGTCGTGAGGCATACGCCACCACATTACGATGCTGCATTAGCACGCATCCTAGACCCTTCAGTGAGGCATCACAATACACCTCAAATGGCTCATTCGGCTCGGGTAACACTAACACAGGTGCAGTGGTCAACTTTTTCTTCAGTGTCTGAAAGCTCTCCTCGCACTCAGTAGTCCAAACAAACGGAGTGTTTTTGCGGGTTAACTTTGTCATTGGCAAGGCTATCTGTGAAAAGCCTTTGATAAACCTTCGGTAATAGCCAGCTAAACCCAGAAAACTCCTTATCTCTGTTATGGTGGTTGGTTGCTTCCAATCCATCACAGCCTCCACCTTAGTTGGATCTACGGCTATTCCCTTCTTACTCACCACATGGCCCAAAAACTTCACCTCATTCTTCCAAAACTCACACTTAGACAGTTTTGCATAGAGTTTCTTCTCCTTTAGAATCTGCAACACGGTCCTCAAGTGTTCCGCATGCTCTTCTTCAGTCTTGGAATAAATCAATATGTCATCAATGAAGACAACAACGAATTTATCCAGAAACGGACGGAAAACTCTATTCATGTAATCCATAAACACTGTAGGAGCGTTCGTCAACCCAAAAGACATTACAGTGTACTCGTAATGACCATAACGAGTCCTAAAAGCGGTCTTAGGGATATCCTCACCCCTCACCCTTATCTGGTGATAACCGGATCGCAAATCGATCTTGGAGAAAACTCCAGCTCCTTGTAACTGATCCATAAGATCATCAATCCTCGGCAATGGGTACTTATTCTTTATTGTAACCTTGTTCAGCTGCCTGTAATCCACACAGAGCCGCATACTCCCATCCTTCTTCTTCACCAGTAACACTGGAGCACCCCACGGAGAGACACTTGGTCGTATAAAATTCTTTCCCAAAAAATCCTCTAACTGAGACTTTAACTCGTTCATCTCTAACGGTGACATCCTATAAGGAGCACTTGAGATAGGTCCCGCCCCGGGCACCAATTCAATAGCAAACTCAACCTCTCGGTTAGGTGGAAACTCATCAATATCATCAGGAAACACTTCCGGAAACTCACACACAACTGGAATCTACTCCAACCTTTGATCATCACCTGAAACGCCCGCGGTTAACAACATGATACCCTGACATTCGGTTCCGGAACAATTCACCATCATCGAATTCAAGTAATAATTATTTACCACTACCGGCCCTTCTGTATCTTCCGGCATAAAGTACACCGACTTTGTAGAACAATCAAGCAGAACATGGTTCTTAGATAACCAGTCCAATCCCAAGATAAGATCAAGACCAATCATCGGCAAGCAGATTAAATTATGAACAAAATCGCGCTGCTTGAACCTAAAAGAAACTTCCGGACATTCTAGCCTAGTTACCATGGCTTCATGGGTAGCATTATATACCTTTAGGTCATAACCTAAAGCTGCAATCTTCAACCCTAACTCATGGGCTTTCTCAAATGCAATGAATGAATGTGATGCTCCCGAATCAAATAAAGCATTTAAAGTTTGACCAGCCATTTCACAGTTACCTCGAATGAGTGTCTCAGATCCCTCAGCTCCTACAGCTGAAGTGGTGAACACCCGACCAGTCTGTTGTGCCTTCCCAGCACCTTGTTTCTGCCTCTCCAGACAATTGGCGGCTTTATGCCCCGCTTTTCCACAATTGTAGCACAAACCCCATCCGGCCTTGCATGGTGCTCCCGGATGGTGACTCCCACACCTAGTGCAAGCTTGATCATTCTGAGGCTGCTTCCCAAACTTCTTTCCTTGGGAGTTGTTGTTGTTGGGCCTCCTGAAAGAGCTTCCTCTCTTGAAAGACGAACCTCTAGGTGCAAAGCTCTTCCCTCGGTTCTGTGGGAATGATCCCCTTTGACTCCCTTTCTCAGCGGTTGCCCTCTTCACACACTCTTCAGCAACCCTACACTTGTTTACCAACTCGGAGAAGGTCCTAATCTCCATTGGTCCCACCGAACTGAAAATATCACTCTGGAGTCCTCCTTCATACTTAACACACTTCCATTCCTCATAGTCCACTGGGGTCCCTTGGCACATGCGAGAGAACCTGAACAACTCCTCAAACTTGTCAGTATACTCTGTTATAGACATAGTACCCTGCTTCAGCTGTAACAATTCTAGTTCCTTAGCCGTCCTAGCAGAAGTCGGAAAGTACTTCTTATAGAACTCCTCTTGGAAAACATTCCAAGTGATATAGTCATCGCCTTGCTGCAGAAGACGTCGGATACCTTGCCACCAATGCGACGCTTCACCGACAAGCATATAGGTAGCAAACTCAACACGCTGTCCTTCAGGCACCACTTGCGCTTGCAGCGCTCGCTCTATAGCCTGAAACCAGGTATCAGCCTCAGTCGGACTAGTAGTTCCCTTGAACTTAGGTGGATTAACCTTCAAAAAGTTTGCCAAGGTCATCGGGCCCTGAACTCCACCTCCATCATTACCATGGTTGTTCATCTGTTGACCAAGAGCCTCAGCAGTGGCTTGCATAGCAGCAGCCATGTTCTCCAACGCAGTCATAAAGTTCACCGGGTCATTCTCCGGCGCGCGAGCATTCGTACGACCTCTCGCACTACCTCTACCGCGTCCACGAGGCGCCATCTGGTCCCTATACATACCAAACAATCGATATTAAGTTGATCAGTCTCAATATCGGAAGTCTAGTACTTCAAAGTCCCAAATGCATGCTCATGAACGTTTATGCCAATTATATCAAGCAGATATACTAACAGCACATAACACACACACAGAGAATGCACAGAAGCATAATCAGTCCATCCCTCAGGCTCTACAGGAACGAACTGCTCTGATACCATAATGTAACACCCTACCATACAAAGTCTTATGCTTAAGTCATAATTCAGAGATGGCAAGGTATTACGACCTCTAAAACAAAAATTAGTACGTATAGTAATATGAATAATTAATTATAACTAGGAGCCTTTGTAGAAAAAGGGGTAAACAAAAACCGCAACCTTAAAGCGCAACACTCCGATCGATAACATAACGAACAAGGATAAACCAACGCGAGATTATATATATACAAAGGAGTGTCAAAAACAGGAATATCAAGACTCAAGATCCGGATGCGAAGATAACCGGTCCGAGCATAACAATATATATACATATGATAAAATAAGGAAAACCCCAAAGGAAACCCAAAGGGACACAAACACAGAAAACCTATTCTCCAAAATCTCCCATAAGAGGAGTCATCACAGTTTGTATTATTTAATGGAGATATAAGTATCTAAACAAAACATATAAACCAAAAACATGGTCCCCAAGAACAAGGAATCTTCGCAATCAAGAAGTCTCCAGCATGCCTCAGCGGGAAACCTCACGTCCTGCATCTGAAAACCACAAAATCCGCATGGGTGAGAACCAGAGGTTCCCAGCAGGTAACAGCTTCCACATATATAATACATAATAATGGAGGAAAGCCGAAGGCAATCCTAGAACTCCCTCCAAGAAATATCAAAGCTTATAAACAAGCTAAACCATATAAGGGCATCTGACTAAAGATTCTTCAGTCTAACTAATACTTCCCTTTCCAATTCCTTCAAACCTCCCAACCACCAGCAGGAGTATATTATAGCAAACACAGTTATATCAGACAAAGAATATACAAGTAGGAGCAGTTAAGACATTTAGACAATTAGCAAGTAATATGCAGTCAAATAGGCAATCTCAAACAATTCACATAGTATGCATATGATGAATGCCTGTCCCTAGTGGCCGATGATATCATCTTGTCGGTTATATAGCCAACCCGACAAGTCCTGGTCGCTAACCATTGGATTGTCCCTCTGTCGTGCATCCCCAAACTCGAGTTATACTCGTTATAAACTTGGTCATAAACATGATCCATATACATCACCCTCACTGGTGAATATTTACGGGGGTTCGAGCTCATCCGGGCCTTTCACAGTGCCCGGCCACACTTACGACATAGGGTCAACAGAGTCTCAAGCCTCAACCTGGAGCACGTGGTGGCTAGCCACTGCTACTACCCAGGGAAACTCGTATCTCTGATAGTGGAAGTGCAATTTCACAATTATCAATAATTCAGCATCAACATGCATGAATTCTCATCCATGGATCAACATCCATATCAGCCATTCCGGCTCACGGTTCAATCCAGAACCAGCCAATATTCATAGCATACACAGCTATTCCGGCTCACGGTTAAATCCATAACCAGCCATATCATTAACAATTATAGCCTTTCGGCCCATGGCATAACAAGCACTTCCACCACCATCCTCCACATCTCACATAATCATCTTGATCCTCATTGATCATTCGTATTTCCCTTGCTTCACTCGCAAGTTATCACATTCACTAGCCCCTTTTTAATAGCTAGGCATGCCATAATGATTTAAGACATAAATGGTGAGATCGGAGGCTTAGAAGTATGAGATTTGGCTTTTAAAACTCAAAAATCAACTTTGGGATGAAAACAGGGCCACGCGTACGCGCACTCTACGCGCACGCGGGAATGGCCTCAAAACTTCATCGACGCGTAAGCGTCAGGCACGCTAGCGCGTGGATTCCAAACTTGCCCATCGACGCGCACGCGTCAACCACGCGTACGCGCGGGTGTTCTCGTGCCCCAGGCACAACACCGGCACAGTTCTGGCATAACTCTCTGGAAAATGGCTGGGCATTGGGTGCAGCACCATCGGCGCGCCCGCGCACCTCACGCTCACGCGTGGATGGCAATTTTCGGGAAGAACGGCGCGCACGCGCCAAGTGCGCCCACGCGCAAGGGGTCATTCTGCTAAAAATTTTCTAAGTTAAAAGCTGCAGAATTTACCAATTTGAACCCCAATCTTCCAACGGACATAACTTCCTCATTTTAAATCGTTTTTCACCCGTTCTTCGAACGGCATGGACTTCCCGGATCCAATTTCATTTCTAAATAGATTTGGCACAAAACAGAGATCTGTAGTCCAAGTTATGTTCCACCAAAGTATGCCCAAAAACCATGTTTTTCATAAAAACCACAAAGTGCCATTTTCAAAACAAGCCATTTCCAACTCTTTTCAAAATCAATCAAAACATATCAATTTCATCCCTTTTCTTTGAAATCAATTCAAAATGTATCAAATTCAACATCAAGCCTCCTCAACTCACACATGGACACATTACCACAATATACAAAATCACTACCTCATCATTTTACCCCACTTCTCCCAAGTGGCTCAAATTCAAACATATTGACATATCATATACTATTCCTCATGCCAATTATCAACAACACCAATTCCAATAAATCATTATGGTACACAATCAACATCATACACACCATCAACATGGTTCAACCCACAATTCAACCATAACCAATTATCAAGCATATATCACAACATGCATACTTCTCATACATCATACCATTAAGGCATCAATAATCATCATCACCTATATGACCACATCATATATCTCAATCATTCAACAACATCAACCATTAAATGCCTATCTTAGGGCCTCTAGCCTAAGTATTTCCTACCACATTACATATTAGATACGGGAAACCGAAACCATACCTTAGCCGAATTTCCCAAGCTCCACCGGAGCACTTCTAAACCACTTATCCACAAGCTCTCAAGGCCTCAACACTTCCAAGAACAGATTTTGCACCACCAAACCCTTTCCAAGCTTTTTAAAATCACCAATCAAGCTCCAATATCCACACATACACAACCTAAGCCACAACCATCATACCCATACACAACATCTCAAAACCCAAGCATCATAAAACAACAAAATACACTAGGGTTGAGAATCTTACCACACCCAAGATCCAAGGAGACAAGATCAACCTTCTCCTTCAAGAGAGTTGGGCCCTATAACATCAAAGAACCCAAAATCTCAACATTTCACCCATAAAACTCGAAAATAGGGGCTGAGATTTCGAACAGCAAGGTGTGGCTTACCTCAAGATTGATTATATGGGTTTTGTAGAGCTCTCCGCGGTGAACGCGTGGCCGCAAACGGGGCGGCAATCAGAGCTCTAGATCAAAAGTTATGGTGATTTGAAGATCAAGTGAGAGAGAGAAGTTGAGAGAATGTAACACCCTACCATACAAAGTCTTATGCTTAAGTCATAAGTCAGAGATGGCAAGGTATTACGACCTCTAAAATAAAAATTTAGTACGTATAGTAGTATGAATGATTGATTATAACTAGGAGCCTTTGTAGAAAAAGGGGTAAACAAAAATCGCAACTCGAAAGCGCAACACTCCGATCGATAACGTAACGAACAAGGATAACCAACGCGTGATTATATATATACAAAAGAGTGTCAAAAACAGAAATATCAATACTCAAGATCCGGATGCGAAGATAACCGGTCCGAGCATAACAATATATATACATATGATAAAATAAGGAAAACCCCAAAGGAAACCCAAAGGGACACAAATACAAAAACCTATTCTCCAAAATCTCCCTTAAGAGGAGTCATCACAGTTTGTATTATTTAATGGAGATAAAAGTATCTAAGCAGAACATATAAACCAAAACATAGCCCCGAGAACAAAGGATCTTCGCAATAAGAGAAGTCTCCAGCATGCCTCAACGGGACACCTCACGTCCTGCATCTGAAAACCACAAAATCCGCATGGGTGAGAACCAAAGGTCCCCAGCATGGTAACAGCTTCCACATATATAATACATAATAATGGAGGAAAGCCAAAGGCAATCCTGGAACTTCCTCCAGATAATATCCAAGCTTATAAACAAGCTAAACCATAAAAGGGCATCTGACTAGAGATTCTTCAGTCTAACTAATACTTCCCTTTCCAATTCCTTCAAACCTCCCAACCACCAGCAGGATATAATGTAGCAAACACAGTTATATCAAACAAGAAATATACAAATAGGAGCAAGTAAGACATTTAGACAATTAGCAAGTTATATGCAGTCAAATAGGCAATCTCAAACAATTCATATAGTATGCATATGATGAATGCCTGTCCCTAGTGGCTGATGATATCATCTTGTCGGTTATATAGCCAACCCGACAAGTCCTGGTCGCTAACCATTGGACTGTCCCTCTGTCGTGCATCCCCAAACTCGAGTTATACTCGTTTTAAACTTGATCATAAACATGATCCATATCAATCACCCTCACTGGTGAATATTTACGGGGGTTTGAGCTCATCCGGGCCTTTCACAGTGCCCGGCCACACTTACAACATAGGGTTAACAGAGCTTCGAGTCTCAACCTGGAGCACGTGGTGGCTAGCCACTGCTACTACCCAAGGAAACTCGTACTCAGATAGTGGAAGTGCAATTTCACAATTATCAATAATTCAGCATCAACATGCATGAATTCTCATCCATGGATCAACATCCATATCAGCCATTCCGGCTCACGGTTCAATCCAGAACCAGCCAATATTCATAGCATACACAGCTATTCCGGCTCACGGTTAAATCCATAACCAGCCATATCATTAACAATTATAGCCTTTCGGCCCATGACATAACAAGCACTTCCACCACCATCCTCCACATCTCACGTAATCATCTTGATCCTCATTGATCATTCGTATTTCCCTTGCTTCACTTGCAAGTTATCACATTCACTAGCCCCTTTTTAATAGCTAGGCATGCCATAATGATTTAAGACATAAATGGTGAGATCGGAGGCTTAGAAGTATGAGATTTGGCTTTTAAAACTCAAAAATCAACTTTGGGATGAAAACAGGGCCGCGCGTACGCGCACACTACGCTCACGCGTGGATGGCCTCAAAAACTCATCGACGCGTAAGCGTCATGCACGCTTGCGCGTGGATTCCAAACTTGCCCATCGACGCGCACGCGTCAACCTCGCGTACGCGCGGGTGTTCTCGTGCCCCAGGCACAACACCGGCACAGTTCTGGCATAACTCTCTGGAAAATGGCTGGGCATTGGGTGCAGCACAATCGGCGCGCCCGCGCACATCACGCGTACGCGTGGATGGCACTTTTCGGAAGATCGGCGCGCACGCGCCAGGTGCGCCCACGCGCAAGGGGTCATTCTGCTAAAAATTTTCTAAGTTAAAAGCTGCAGAATTTCACAGATTTACGCCCCAATCTTCAAACGGACATAACTTCATCATTTCAAATCGTTTTTCACCCGTTCTTCGAACGGCATGGACATCCCGGATCCAATTTCATTTTTAAACAGATTTGGTACAAAACGGAGATCCGTAGTCCAAGTTATGTCCCGTCAAAGTATGCCCAAAAACCATATTTTTATACAAAACCACAATATGCCATTTTCAAAACAAACCATTTTTAACTCTTTTCAAAACCAATCAAAACATGTCAATTTCATCCCTTTTCTTTGAAATCAATCAAAATGTATCAAATTCAACATCAAGCCTCCTCAACTCACACATGGACACATTACCACAATATACAAAATCACTACCTCATCATTTTACCCCACTTCTCCCAAGTGGCTCAAATTCAAACATATTGACATATCATATACTATTCCTCATGCCAATTATCAACAACACCAATTCCAATAAATCATTATGGTACACAATCAACATCATACACACCATCAACATGGTTCAACCCACAATTCAACCATAACCAATTATCAAGCATATATCACAACATGCATACTTCTCATACATCATACCATTAAGGCATCAATAATCATCATCACCTATATGACCACATCATATATCTCAATCATTCAACAACATCAACCATTCAATGCCTATCTTAGGGCCTCTAGCCTAAGTATTTCCTACCACATTACATATTAGATACGGGAAACCGAAACCATACCTTAGCCGAATTTCCCAAGCTCCACCGGAGCACTTCCAAACCACTTATCCACAAGCTCTCAAGGCCTCAACACCTCCAAGAACAGATTTTTCACCACCAAACCCTTTCCAAGCTTTTCAAAATCACCAATCAAGCTCCAATATCCACACATACACAACCTAAGCCACAACCATCATACCCATACACAACATCTCAAAACCCAACATCATAAAATCATAAAATTACACTAGGGTTAAGAACCTTACCTCACCCAAGGTCCAAGGAGACAAGATTAACCTTCTCCTTCAAGAAAGTTGGGTCCTATAACATCAAAGAACCCAAAATCTCAACATTTCACCCATGAAACTCGAAAATAAGGGCTGAGATTTCGAACAGAAACTTGTGGCTTACCTCAAGATTGATGGTATGGGTTTTGTAGAGCTCTCCGCGGTGAACGCGTGGCCGCAAACGGGGCGGCAATCGGAGCTCTAGATCAAAAGTTATGGTGGTTTGAAGATCAAGTGAGAGAAGGAAGTTGGGAGAGTGTTCTTCCTCCCCTTCTCTCTAAGTTCAGCGTGTTTTAGTGTGTAATGATGAGAGAGAGTGCTGAAAACTAGGGTTTTGGTTAAGTTATGTTGGGCCAAGGGCCCACTTTAGGTCCTATTGGCCCGGTTTGGCCCGTTTGGTCCAATCTTGGTCCGAATTCTATAAAATTGGTACCAAAATTCTCGTCTCAGTCTCCTCTATCACATTTAGCCATAAAAATCACATTTTAGGCTTTCTAGAATAAATTCTCATTTATGGGTTAATTAGCCGTTAATTAACCGGGTTTTACAGCTTGAACATAAGATCCAAATGCCTTTGGATGATCTGTCCGACGCCTTCTCCAACGATGATGAATCTGTCTAAGTTGTTTGAGGACTGGTGGAGGGTACTACCTGCAAGATATTTCGATGCTTAACTTAGCAAGGGTTTTAAGTAGATTTTTAATAGATTGGTTCCGAAATATACCTGAGGGCCTCAGTGTGTTTATAATAGGAGTAATAACTACTTTTTAGTGTTGTTCCACCTTTGGTAGTGGAAGGTCATTCCTCTGATCTGAGAAAGTTATTGAGATCTTCCTTCTAGAAAAGAGAGAAAGAGAGAGAAATCTTAGGAGTTAGTTGCTAACTCAGATAAGTAGGACTGCAATTGTCGTACCCGACCTTTATGAGGTCGAGTAGGAATAAAAGAAGCCGTCTTTTTCGGTGGGCTTTTCTTTTTTTTAAGCCTGACTTAATGTCTTTGAGTCATGAACAAAAAACATTTATTATTATATTAAGGTAATAATTTGTTCATTAAAATTTTAATTTATAGTTAAAATTTTTATGGTACTTTAATATTAGATTGTTTTGTTAACAATTTTATTATATAATTATTAATACTATAATGTTTTTATTATAATTAAGCGGCATTGTTAATTTTATCTTATATATTTTTGCATTCTTTTATAAAGTAAAATCACATATCCTTATTCTTATGATCCAATTTAATATAAAAGTCCCATGTTTAGGTACTTAATCTAACAATATCTTAAAATTAAATATTTTTTATTAAATTTATCATACCATACATCGCACGGGACACTTTACTAATAATATTAAAGATGGGATGGTAAACTTACTCTTTTTCAATGTACGGGATATTTTTTATTTTTTTAAAAATTAACCAAAAAACTTCTTTAAAAGCGAGAATGATTTTTTATATTTTTAAAATTTTTTAAAATAAAAACTCGCTTAGACCTAGAAGGGATTTCCCCTTTTTCTATTTTTAAAATATATAAATACTGGAATTAATATATGACTAAATATATATGTGCCGTAATTAATTTTAGAAATCCTATGCATTCAAGTATTTTTACTAACCAAGTCTAACCAAGTGATTTGAAGTCACGTGCCACTTATAACAGACTTTTAACATAAACCTCCTCTTGTTCGCTCTTTGTCAACATAAACCTTCCTTTCGTCTCTGATTTTTCTGAGTTTTTGTCTGATTATTTTCTCTTTCTCTTCATATTTTATTTTCTTTTTCGATTTTCTTGTGTTCTTTTCGGATTTTATTCTCTTTCTCTTCAGATTTTGTATCCGTATTTGTTTTTTTAAATCGAACAGTGTAATTAAAATCATTTAGGTTTTGCGTGTTCCAAAATAATAAATGATTCAAGTTCAAATTAGTTGAATGAGGGTAACTTGGATTATTCTTCTGAATCGAATCAAGTGGATGAGGTTTTGATCGTTCTTAATTTTATCCAGTTTTATTCTTCAACAATTTTGAATTGAATTGAATGAAATGGAACCTAATGCAATTGAACAAAGTGATAATGAATAATTTCATTCTTCTTTGCTAAAATTAGTATTGTTTACGGATTTGAATTTGGATAGAATGTAGGAGTTTCTGAATTTATAGAATGCACAATTTTTAGTTTATTTATTATTATACAATGGTGTTGTTATAATAATATTTCGGTTCATTTGCAGTCTAGGTGTGTTATCGATGAATAATTTATCTCAAAGGTTGGGATGAGATGACTTTCAAGATAAATTGAATGGAATGGAATGAAATCTAATACAATTGAATAAAGTAATAATGAATAATTTCATTCTTCTTTGCTAAAATCAGTGATGTTTATGAATTTGGATACAATACAGGAGTTTCTGAATTTATAGAATTCACAATTTTTGGTTTATTTGTTGTCTAGGTGAGTTATTATACAATGGTGTTTTATAATAATATGTCACGACTGAAATGCAAGAATATCAAGCGAAAGTAAAGGTAAATGTTTGTTATCTCATGAAGATATTACATTGAATGATGTTAACGACTTTCAAAGTCCCCCACATGTTAGAACAAGAGGACGTCCCAGAATAGATTGTGATCGAATATGAAAAAAAGATCGCAAATACATCAAAGAAAAAGAGAAAGGCAGCTCTAAGTGAGGTAACATTGATTTGCTTTTGATTAGGCAAAAATGTGTCCGTGCATGTTAATACATTTGCTAATATATAATTTACTTCTTTTACAGTTGAACCTTTTAGATGGTGGATCAATGATTCAGTCAAGCTCTAGCCTTTATCATGCAGAGGATATAAATTATCTTGGAGAGGATATGACACACTATGATAGAAGTTTCGGTGTTTAGTAAAATAAATTTCAGTTTATTTATATTTTAATCATATAATATTTTCTCCTTTGATGAAAATGAGGATTAATTTCTGATTTGTGTTATGTTTTATTGAATAGTCACTTTTTGGTTTTTCAAATTAGTTTCTGCAATTGTGTTGTGGTAAACAGTTTATGTATTTATTAGAATAAATTTTGGTTCATTTGTGTCTAAATTTCGGTTCATTTGTGTTTTTGCTGCTAGTGAGGTTTGATAAATACATTCAATCTATTTAGTGTGAACCTAAATTCATTCAAATTAATGTGATCTCAATACAGTCCAGACATTTCCAACAAATAAATAAAAAAATTTTAAGAAAAGATTTTCAAATATATATATATATATATATATATATATATATATATATATATATATATATATATATATATATATTAGCATTTACAAAGAGTCAAAGAAGTGTTTACCTCTTTACAATTTCTTACAAAATAGTGTTTAAGAATGTCAATAGAAATTCATTACAATTTAGAAGATTGAACCTATTTACTTTCTATATCCCCATATGATAATCTACAGAAAGGACTTGAGAGGGTAGTGATACGGTATTTTATAACGCATAAACTAACCGGCAAGTGCACCGGGTCGTACCAAATAATACCTTATGTGAGTAAGGATCGATCCCACGAGGATTGATGGATTAAGCAACAATAATGTTTGATAGGCTTAGTTAGGCAAGCAGAAAAGAGTGTTTTGGTATTCAAAGAGCATTTAACAGTAAAATTAAGAATTTCAGAAAGCAAGCAGCAATGAGTTGGGAATAAAATATGGAAAAAACAGTTAAGGTTTCAGAGTTATTTATTTTTCGGATTGATTTTTCTTACTAACTATTTTAATCATGCAAGATTTAATTCATGACAAACTATATGTGACTAGACCCTAATTCCTTAGACCTTCCTAGTCTCCTCTAAAATTCATTAACTGCCAATTTCTTGGTCAATTAATTCCAATTAGAGGGTGATGATCAAATTCTATTTTATATGCCACAAGAATCCTAATTATCCAAAAATAAGGAGATTATATGTCACGTATCCCGTTAAATACAAACAATTAGAAATTCAGGATAATATGTTTTCAAGCTGTTGTTCAAGTAAAGAGCTTTTCCAAGTTATACAAGAACTCAATTAGAACATGGGTCATACTTTCGTTCCACCCAAATTCATAAAATAAAGAACGAAAACAATTATTGAAATATAAATCAAAACATGAATTAAATTAGAAAGAGCAAATGAATCAATCCATACAAATAGACAGAGCTCCTAACCTTAACAGTAGAGGTTTAGTTGCTCATGATTGAGAGATATAAATTTGTATAGAATTCCCTAATGGAATCCCCCTCAATGGAATGTCAATAGAAGAGAAGTCTCCCCTTTTTATAACTAATCCTAATTAATTTAAAATCTAATATCTAAAATTAAGATAATATCTTTTTCTATTTTCAAATTCAAATTTGAATTTAGATCAGAATTAATTAACTACTCCGCGTCTTGTAACGTGGGGACCACTTGACTTCACTAGATTTGCGCCTAACTTGGGTGCTAAAATGGGGCCCAGAAATCACCCCCCAACATTTTCTACGTTTTCTGCATGTGGCGCATGTCACGCGTATGCGTCAGTCACGCGTACGCGTCGATGGTCTTTTTCGCAAGTCACGTGGACGCGTTGGTCACGCGCACGCGTCGCTGTGCAACTCTTCAAATCACGCGTACGCGTCAGTCACGCACATGCGTCGCCATGGAAAGCTCCAAATCACGCGTACGCGTCGCTCCTCGCAGCCATCTCCTTTTGTTCTTGTGCTGCAGAAATTTCATCAAATCTAGCCGAATGCTACCTAAAATAAATAAAATTTTAAAAGACTCAAAGTAGGATCCATATTGGCTAAAAGATAATTAATTCTTTATTAAACTCAATAAATTAGATGCAAATTCACTAGGAAAAGATAGGAAAGATGCTCACGCATCACAACACCAAACTTAAACTATTGCTTGTCCTCAAGCAACCAAAACTAATATAAGCTTAGGATGTGAATTTGCATGAGAATGAGAGTTCGATTAAGCTCATGTCTCTTCTTATAGTGGGGTTTACAACTGCAATCCTGAATAGTTTTGGCATTTCACTTTATCCTTTGAAGTTCAGAATTATTGGAATCCATAGGAACTCAGAATTCAGATAGGGTTATTGATTCTCCTAGTTCAGTATGTTGATTCTTGAACACAACTACTTTATGAGTCTTGGCTGTGACCCTAAGCATTTTGTTTTCCAGTATTACCACCGAATACATAAATGCCACAGACACATAACTGGGTGAACCTTTTCAAATTGTGACTCAGCTTTGCTAGAGTCCCCAGTTAGAGGTGCCCAGAGTTCTTAAGCACACTCTTTTTTCTTTAAATCACGACTTTAACCGCTTAGTCTCAAGCTTTTCACTTGACACCTTCACGCGACAAGCACATGGTTAGGGACAGCTCGATTTAGCCGCTTAGACCAGTATTTTATTCCTTTGGTCCCTCCTATCCATTAATGCTCAAAACCTTAGATCCTTTTTACCCTTTTCCTTTTAGTTTAAATGGTTATTGGCTTTTTTTGCTTGCTTCTTTTTTCTTTTTTTTTAATTTTTTTATTTTTTTGCAAGCTTTGTGTTTTCACTGCTTTTTCTTGCTTCAAGAATCAATTTTATGATTTTTTAGATTATCAATAATATTTATCTTTTTTCATCATTCTTTCAAGAGCCAACAGTTTTAACATTCATAAACTTCACTATAAAAAATATGCACTGTTCATGTCATGCATTCAGAATTACAGAAAATACCACCACATTTAAGTAAATAAGACTACTCTTAAATTTAACTCTCATGCAATACATCACTTCTGTATTTTTTTATTTGAATTCAAGCTTAGTGAGTGATGAGCGGATAATTTGTACGCTTTTTGGCATTGCTTTTAGTATGTTTTTAGTATGATCTAGTTAGTTTTTAGTATATTTTTATTAGTTTTTAGTTAAAATTCACTTTTCTGGACTTTACTATGAGTTTGTGCGTTTTTCTGTGATTTCAGGTATTTTCTGGCTGAAATTGAGGGACCTGAGCAAAAATCTGATTCAGAGACTAAAAAGGACTGCAGATGCTGTTGGATTCTGACCTCCCTGCACTCGAAGTGGATTTTCTGGAGCTACAGAAGCCCAATTGGCGCGCTCTCAACGGCGTTGGAAAGTAGACATCCTGGGCTTTCCATCAATATATGATAGTCCATACTTTGCCCAATATTTGATGGCCCAAACCGGCGTTCAAAGTCACCCTCAGAATTCCCAGCGTTAAACGCCGGAACTGGCACAAGAATGAGAGTTAAACGCCCAAACTGGCACAAAAGCTGGCGTTTAACTCCAAGAAGAGTCTCTACACGAAAATGCTTCAATGCTCAGCCCAAGCACACACCAAGTGGGCCCGGAAGTGGATTTTTATGTCATTTACTCATATCTGTAAACCCTAGGCTACTAGTTCTCTATATATAGGACCTTTTACTATTGTATTTTCATCTCTGGACATCTAGTTCTTAGATCATTGGGAGGCTGGCCATTCGGCCATGCCTAGACCTTGTTCTTATGTATTTTCAATGGTGGAGTTTCTACACACCATAGATTAAGGTGTGGAGCTCTGCTGTACCTCGAGTATTAATGCAATTACTATTGTTCTTCTATTCAATTCCGCTTGTTCTTGTTCTAAGATACCACTTGTTCTTCAACTTGATGAATGTGATGATCCGTGACACTCATCATCATTCTCACCTATGAACGTGTGCCTGACAACCACCTCCGTTCTACCTTAGATTGGGTGGATATCTCTTGGATTCCTGATACACGATGCATGGTTGATCGCCTGACAACCGAGTGCTCGCCTGACAACCGAGCCAGCCATTCCGTGAGATCAGAGTCTTCGTGGTATAGGCTAGAACTGATGGCGGCATTCAAGAGAATCCGGAAGGTCTAACCTTGTCTGTGGTATTCTGAGTAGGATTCAATGATTGAATGACTGTGACGAGCTTCAAACTCCTGAAGGCGGGGCGTTAGTGACAGACACAAAAGAATCACTGGATTCTATTCCGGCCTGATTGAGAACCGACAGATGGATAGCCGTGCCGTGACAGGGTGCGTTGAACATTTCCACTGAGAGGATGGGAGGTAGCCACTGACAACGGTGAAACCCTTGCATAAGCTTGCCATGGAAAGGAGTAAGAAGGATTGGATGAAGACAGTAGGAAAGCAGAGAGACGGAAGGGACAAGCATCTTCATACGCTTATCTGAAATTTCTACCAATGAATTACATAAGTATCTCTATCTTTATCTTTATGTTTCATTCGTATATCATCATTCATATCCATTTGAGTCTGCCTGACTAAGATTTACAAGGTGACCATAGCTTGCTTCATACCAACAATCTCTGTGGGATCGACCCTTACTCGCGTAAGGTTTATTACTTGGACGACCCAGTACACTTGCTGGTTAGTTGTGCGAAGTTGTAGTGATCACAATTTCGTCCACCAAGTTTTTGGCGCCGTTGCCGGGGATTGTTCGAGCATGGACAACTGACGGTTCATCTTGTTGCTTAGATTAGGTATTTTTTCTTCAGAGTTCTCAAGAATGAATTCTAGAGTTTCATGATGATCTGTTGAAATCTGGCTGGTTGTGAAGCCATGTCTAATTTCATTGGACCGAGGTTTCAACTTATCATCACAAGAGCTTGTTGATTTCTATCAATCTTGCTATTGGAGCAGTGATCTGCTAAGGCTTGGCTGGCCTTTGGCCATGTCTAGTGTTTTGGACCGAAGCTTTCTTTGAAAGCTTGGCTGGCTGTGAAGCCATGTCTAATTCCTGGACCGGAGTCTTAGACTAAACATTGCATGATTCCTGGAATTCTCATTAAGAATTTTGATATCTTTCTTTTCTTTTTCCACTTAATTTTCGAAAAAGCACAAAAAAAAAACCAAAAATATTTTTCCTGTTGAGACTCTATTCTCATTTTAAGTTTGGTGTCAATTGCATGTTTCTGCTCCTTTTGCATTCATGCATGTGTCTTCATTAATCTTCAAGTTGTTCTTGATGATTTCATTGCTCTGATTTTTAAATTCTCTTGACTTGAGTGTTTATGTGTCTCATATAGTGTCAGTAGTATACAAACTGC
Source organism: Arachis hypogaea (assembly GCF_003086295.3). NCBI lineage: Eukaryota > Viridiplantae > Streptophyta > Magnoliopsida > Fabales > Fabaceae > Arachis > Arachis hypogaea. The sequence continues at coordinate 93,745,009 of NC_092041.1, read as the reverse complement.
TAAGTTTGGTGTCTTGCATGCATTGTTATTTGATTTTAGTTGCATTTTGATTATTCCTCATGATTAAAAATCCAAAAATATTTTTAATTTGTGTCTTTTCAAGTCAATAATACAGAGAATTGAAGATTCAGAACATTCAGCAGAGGAATTGCACAGAAAAAGCTGGGCGTTCAAAACGCCCAGTGAAGAAGGACAGACTGGCGTTTAAACGCCAGCCAGGGTGCCTGGTTGGGCATTTAACGCCCAAAAGGGTAGAGTTTTGGGCGTTAAACGCCAGAATGTGCACCATTCTGGGCGTTTAACGCCAGGATGGCACAAGAGGGAAGATTTTGTTTTCAATGCAAATTTTTTTCAAGTTTTCAAAATCAAATCTTTTTCAAATTATATCTTTTCAATCAAATCTTTTTCAAATTCAATTTCTTTCTATTTTCAAAGATACTTGCTATCAATTAATGATTTGATTCAACATTTCAAGTATGTTGCCTTTTCTGTTGAGAAAGGTTTAATGTTTGAATCATATCTTTTCTTGATAGCCAAGTCATTAATTTTCAAAATCTTTTTTTAAAATGTTTTTCAAATCATATCTTCTCAATCACATCTTTTTTAAAATCAATCATATCTTCTTAACCACATCTTTTTCAAAATAACTTTCAATCAAATCTTTTTTATTTCTAATTTCAAATTCTTTTTCAAAAATCACTTGATTTCTTTCCCACTTTTATTTTCGAAAATCAATTAGTGTTTTTCAAAATGTTTTCAAAATCTTTTACTTGATTTTCGAAAATTACTTCCCCTCTTCTCACATCCTTCTATTTATGGACTAACACTATTCCTTAATGCAAAATTCGAACTCCATCTTCTTGATAAGTTCGAATTTTCTACTTCTGCCTTCTATTTTTCTTTTCCTCTGACACCTCAAGGAATCTCTATACTGTGACATAGAGGATTCCACATTTTCTTGTTCTCTTCTCTTTCTTATGAGCAGGAGCAAGGACAAAAGCATTCTTGTTGAGGCTGATCCTGAACCTGAAAGGACCTTGAAGCGAAAGCTAAGAGAAGACAAGGCACAACTCTCTGTAGAGGACCTAACAGAAATCTTCAAAGAAGAAGAACCCATGGCAGCCGAAAACAACAACAATGCCAACAATGCAAGGAAGGTGCTGGGTGACTTTACTGCACCTACTCCCGATTTCTATGGGAGAAGCATCTCTATCCCTGCCATTGGAGCAAACAACTTTGAGCTTAAGCCTCAATTAGTTTCTCTAATGCAACAGAATTGCAAGTTCCATGGACTTCCATTGGAAGATCCTCATCAGTTTTTAGCTGAGTTCTTGCAAATCTGTGACACTGTCAAGACTAATGGGGTTGACCCTGAGGTCTACAGACTTATGCTATTCCCTTTTGCTGTAAGAGACAGAGCTAGAATATGGTTGGACTCACAACCTAAAGAAAGCCTGAACTCTTGGGAAAAGCTAGTCAATGCCTTCTTGGCAAAGTTCTTTCCACCTCAAAAATTGAGTAAGCTTAGAGTGGAAGTCCAAACCTTCAGACAGAAGGAAGGAGAATCCCTCTATGAAGCTTGGGAAAGATACAAACAATTAATCAGAAAGTGTCCCACTGATATGCTTTCTGAATGGAGCATCATTGGAATTTTTTATGATGGTCTCTCTGAACTATCCAAGATGTCTTTGGATAGCTCTGCTGGAGGATCTCTTCATCTGAAGAAGACGCCTACAGAAGCTCAAGAGCTGATTGAAATGGTTGCAAATAACCAATTCATGTACACTTCTGAAAGGAATTCTGTGAACAATGGGACCAATCAGAAGAAAGGAGTTCTTGAGATTGACACTCTGAATGCCATACTGGCTCAGAATAAAATATTGACTCAACAAGTCAATATGATTTCTCAAAGTCTGTCTGGAATGCAAAATGCACCAAGCAGTACTAAGGAAGCTTCATCTGAAGAAGAAGCTTATGATCCTGAGAACCCTTCAATAGAAGAGGTGAATTACATGGGAGAACCCTATGGAAACACCTATAATCCTTCATGGAGAAATCATCCAAATCTCTCATGGAAGGATCAACAGAGACCTCAACAAGGTTTCAACAACAATAATGGTGGAAGAAACAGGTTTAGCAATAGCAAGCCTTTTCCATCATCTTCTCAGCAACAGACAGAGAGTTCTAAGCAGAATACCTCTGACTTAGCAACCATGGTCTCTGATCTAACCAAAACCACTCAAAGTTTCATGACTGAAACAAGGTCCTCCATTAGAAATTTGGAGGCACAAGTGGGTCAGCTGAGCAAGAAAATTACTGAACTCCCTCCTAGTACTCTTCCAAGCAATACAGAAGAAAATCTAAAAGGAGAGTGCAAAGCCATCAACATGGCCGAATTTGGAGAGGAGGAAGAGGCAGTGAACGCCACTAAGGAAGACCTCAATGGACGTCCACTGGCCTCCAATGAGTTCCCCAATGAGGAACCATGGGAATCTGAGGCTCAAAATGAGACCATAGAGGTTCCATTGGACTTACTTCTGCCATTCATGAGCTCTGATGAGTATTCTTCCTCTGAAGAGGATGAGTATGTCACTGAAGAGCAAGTTGCTAAATACCTTGGAGCAATCATGAAGCTAAATGACAAGTTATTTGGGAATGAGACTTGGGAAGATGAACCCCCTTTGCTCACCAAGGAACTGGATGACTTGTCTAGGCAGAAACTGCCTCAAAAGAGACAGGATCCTGGGAAATTTTCAATACCTTGTACCATAGGCACCATGACCTTCAAGAAGGCCTTGTGTGACTTAGGGTCAAGTGTAAACCTCATGCCTCTCTCTGTAATGGAGAAGTTATGGATCCTTGAGGTGCAAGCTGCAAAAATCTCACTAGAGATGGCAGACAATTCAAGAAAACAAGCCTATGGACTTGTAGAGGATGTTCTGGTAAAAGTTGAAGACCATTACATCCCTGCTGATTTCATAGTCCTAGAGACTGGGAAGAGCATGGATGAATCCATCATCCTTGGCAGACCCTTCCTAGCCACAGCAAGGGCTGTGATTGATGTTGATAGAGGAGAATTGATCATTCAAGTGAATGAAGAATCCTTTGTGTTTAAGGCTCAAGGATGTCCCTCTGTCATCATGGAGAGGAAGCATGAAGAGCTTCTCTCAAAACAGAGCCACACAGAGCCCCCACAGTCAAACTCTAAGTTTGGTGTTGGGAGGCCACAACCAACTTCTAAGTTTGGTGTTGAACCCCCACATTCAAACTCTAAGTTTGGTGTTGGGAGGTTCCAACATTGCTCTGAGTATTTCTGAGGCTCCATGAGAGCCCTCTGTCAAGCTACTGACATTAAAGAAGCGCTTGTTGGGAGGCAACCCAATGTTATATTTTATCTATTTTCCTTTGTTATTTTATGTTCTTTTGTAGGTTGATGATCATGAGAAGTCACAAAATCAATTGAAAAAGCAAAAACAGAATGAAAAACAGAAAGAAAAACAGCACACCCTGGAGGAGAGCGTGCTGGCGTTTAAACGCCAGTGAGGCTAGTTGTTGGGCGTTTAACGCCCAGTCTGGCACCATTCTGGGCGTTTAACGCCAGAAAGGGGCACCAGACTGGCGTTAAACGCCAGAAAAGGGCAAGCATTCGGCGTTAAACGCCAGAAATGGGCACCAGCCCGGCGTTTAACGCCAGAATTGGCTCAAAACGCATTTTTGCATGCCATTTGGTGCAGGGATGACTTTTCCTTGACACCTCAGGATCTGTGGACCCCACAGGATCCCCACCTACCCTACCACTCTCTCTTCTTCACCCATTCACCAATCACCTCAACACCTCTTCCCCAAAAACCCTTCACCTATCAAATCCCATCTTTCTCTTCACCACTCACATCTATCCTTCATAAAACCCCACCTACCTCACCCTTCAAATTCAAACCACTTTCCCTCCCAAACCCACCCATACATGACTGAACCATGAGCCCCCCACTCCTATATAAACCCTTATTCACTCCTTCATTTTCACACAACCTAAAAACCACTTCTCCCCCTTTTTGGCCGAACACAAAGCCATTCCCTTCTTCCTCATTTCTTCTTCTTCTACTCTCTTCTTTCTTCTTTTGCTCGAGGACGAGAAAACCTTTTAAGTTTGGTGTTGTAAAAGCATTGCTTTTTGTTTTTCCATAACCATTTATGGCATCCAAGGCCGGAGAAACCTTTAGAAAGAGGAAAGGGAAGGCAAAAGCCTCTACCTCCGAGTCATGGAAGATGGAGAGATTCATCTCAAGGGTGCATCAAGACCACTTCTATGAAGTTGTGGCCTTGAAGAAGGTGATCCCCGAGGTCCCTTTTTCACTCAAAAAGAGTGAATATCCGGAGATCCGACATGAGATTCGAAGAAGAGGTTGGGAAGTTCTTACCAACCCCATTCAACAAGTCGGAATCTTAATGGTTCAAGAGTTCTATGCCAATGCATGGATCACCAAGAACCATGATCAAAGTGTGAACCCGGATCCAAAGAATTGGCTTACTATGGTTCGGGGGAAATACTTGGATTTTAGTCCGGAAAATGTAAGGTTGGCATTCAACTTGCCCATGATGCAATGAGATGAACATCCTTACACTAGAAGGGTCAACTTTGATCAAAGGTTGGACCAAGTCCTCACAGTCATATGTGAAGAGGGCGCCCAATGGAAGAGAGATTCAAGAGGGAAGCTGGTTCAATTGAGAAGGCATGACCTCAAACCCGTGGCTAGAGGATGGTTAGAGTTTATCCAACGCTCAATCATTCCCACTAGCAACCGGTCTAAAGTTACTATAGACCGGGCTATCATGATTCATAGCATCATGATCGGAGAAGAAATAGAAGTTCATGAGGTTATAGCCCAAGAACTCTATAAGGTGGGGGACAAGTCCTCTACCTTGGCAAGATTAGCCTTTCCTCATCTCATTTGTCACCTCTGTTATTCAGTTGGAGTTGACATAGAGGGAGACATCCCCATTGATGAGGATAAGTCCATCACTAAGAAAAGGATGGAGCACACAAGAGATCCCACTCATCATGAAATTCCTGAGATTCCTCAAGGGATGCACTTTCCTCCACAAAACTATTGGGAGCAACTAAACACCTCCCTAGGAGAATTGAGTTCCAACATGGGACAACTAAGGGTGGAGCACCAAGAACACTCTGTTCTCCTCCATGAAATTAGAGAAGATCAAAGAATCATAAGAGAGGAGCAACAAAGACAAGGAAGAGACATTGAGGAGTTCAAGCACTCCATAAGATCTTCAAGAGGAAGAACAAGCCGCCATCACTAAGGTGGACCCGTTCTTTAATTTCTTTGTTCTTTATTTTCCTGTTTTTCGAATTTTAGTGCTTATGTTTGTCTATGTTTGTGTCTTGTGATCATTAGTGTCTTAGTGTCTATGCCTTAAAGTTATGAATGTCCTATGAATCCATCACCTTTCTTAAATGAAAAATGTTCTTAATTGAAAAAGAAAAGAATTGCATGAATTTTGAATTTTATAACAGTTTAATTATTTTGATGTGGTGGCAATACTTTTGTTTTCTGAATGTATGCTTAAACAGTGCATATGTCTTTTGAATTTGTGGTTCATGAATGTTGGCTCTTGAAAGAATGATGAAAAAGGAGACATGTTACTGAGGATCTGAAAAATCATAAAAATGATTCTTGAAGCAAGAAAAAAAGCAGTGAATACAAAAAAAAACAATTTCGAAAAAAAAGAGAAAGAAAGAAAAAGAAAAAGAAAGAAAAAGAAAGAAATAAAGTTGTGATCCAAGGCAAAATGAGTGTGCTTAAGAACCCTGGACACCTCTAATTGGGGACTCTAGCAAAGCTGAGTCACAATCTGAAAAGGTTCACCCAATTATGTGTCTGTGGCATGTATGTATCCGGTGGTAATACTGGAAGACAGAGTGCTTTGGGCCACGGCCAAGACTCAATAAGTAGCTGTGTTCAAGAATCATCATACTTAACTAGGAGAATCAATGACACTATCTGGATTCTGAGTTCCTAAAGAAGCCAATCATTCTGAATTTCAAAGGATAGAGTGGGATGCCAAAACTGTTCAGAGGCAAAAAGCTAAAAGCCCCGCTCATCTAATTAATACTGATCTTCATAGATGTTTTTGGAATTCATTGCATATTCTCTTCTTTTTATCTTGTTTGATTTTCAGTTGCTTGAGGACAAGCAACAATTTAAGTTTGGTGTTGTGATGAGCGGATAATTTGTACGCTTTTTGGCATTGTTTTTAGTATGTTTTTAGTATGATCTAGTTAGTTTTTAGTATATTTTTATTAGTTTTTAGTTAAAATTCACTTTTTCTGGACTTTACTATGAGTTTGTGTGTTTTTCTGTGATTTCAGGTATTTTCTGGCTGAAATTGAGGGACCTGAGCAAAAATCTGATTCAGAGACTAAAAATGACTGCAGATGCTGTTGGATTCTGACCTCTCTGCACTCGAAGTGGATTTTCTGGAGCTACAGAAGCCCAATTGGCGCGCTCTCAACGGCGTTGGAAAGTAGACATTCTGGGCTTTCCAGCAATATATGATAGTCCATACTTTGCTCAAGATTTGATGGCCCAAACTGGCGTTCAAAGTCACCCTCAGAATTTCCAGCGTTAAACGCCGGAACTGGCACAAGAATGGGAGTTAAACGCCCAAACTGGCACAAAAGCTGGCGTTTAACTCCAAGAAGAGTCTCTACACGAAAATGCTTCAATGCTCAGCCCAAGCACACACCAAGTGGGCCCGGAAGTGGATTTTTATGTCATTTACTCATATCTGTAAACCCTAGGCTACTAGTTCTCTATATATATGACCTTTTACTATTGTATTTTCATCTCTGGACATCTAGTTTTTAGATCATTGGGAGGCTGGCCATTCGGCCATGCCTAGACCTTGTTCTTATGTATTTTCAATGGTGGAGTTTCTACACACCATAGATTAAGGTGTGGAGCTCTGCTGTACCTCGAGTAGTAATGCAATTACTATTGTTCTTCTATTCAATTCCGCTTGTTCTTGTTCTAAGATACCACTTGTTCTTCAACTTGATGAATGTGATGATCCGTGACACTCATCATCATTCTCACCTATGAACGTGTGCCTGACAACCACCTCCGTTCTACCTTAGATTGGGTGGATATCTCTTGGATTCCTGATACACGATGCATGGTTGATCGCCTGACAACCGAGTGCTCGCCTGACAACCGAGCCAGCCATTCCGTGAGATCAGAGTCTTCGTGGTATAGGCTAGAACTGATGGCGGCATTCAAGAGAATCCGGAAGGTCTAACCTTGTCTGTGGTATTCTGAGTAGGATTCAATGATTGAATGACTGTGACGAGCTTCAAACTCCTGAAGGCGGGGCGTTAGTGACAGACGCAAAAGAATCACTGGATTCTATTCCGGCCTGATTGAGAACCGACAGATGGATAGCCGTGCCGTGACAGGGTGCGTTGAACATTTCCACTGAGAGGATCGGAGGTAGCCACTGACAACGGTGAAACCCTTGCATAAGCTTGCCATGGAAAGGAGTAAGAAGGATTGAATGAAGACAGTAGGAAAGCAGAGAGACGGAAGGGACAAGCATCTTCATATGCTTATCTGAAATTCCTACCAATGAATTACATAAGTATCTCTATCTTTATCTTTATGTTTCATTCGTATATCATCATTCATATCCATTTGAGTCTGCCTGACTAAGATTTACAAGGTGACCATAGCTTGCTTCATACCAACAATCTCTGTGGGATCGACCCTTACTCGCGTAAGGTTTATTACTTGGACGACCCAGTACACTTGCTGGTTAGTTGTGCGAAGTTGTAGTGATCACAATTTCGTCCACCAGTGAGTAATACATGAGACATCTTTTTAGAATTAAAGTATTTAAGGAAAAAGTATGCTAGACCTAGGAGTCTCACTAATAAAGGATCATGCAACAGACAAAGCAACATAGCAGAAAACTGGAACATAACATAGAAAAATAGGGGAGGAATAAAAAATGAAAAGAACTCAACCACCTTAGTTATCCTAGTGGTCTTTTTATTCTTCAGGTTGTGCTCCTTCGTGAAGATGATTCGCCTCCCTTTTGGTGCCATAGGAATAAACAAAAAAGCTTTAAGCGAAGCGTCAACACCAAACTTAAATGTTTACTTGTCCTCAAGCAAACAAAATCTGAAAACAAAAACAAATAATAAGATGAAAGAAGAATAAAATGATAAAGGAACAAGAGAGAATTAAGATTGGGAGAGAGAGAAAGAAAATTAAAACTGGGCGGCGAACTAGTGTAATTGTGTGGTGCAGGCGACGCGTATGCGTGCAGCACGCGTAAGCGTGGGTCGCGGAATTTTCTAAATGACGTGTAAGCATCAGGCACGTGTACGCGTGCCTGAGTTTTGTGCGATTCACGCAAAACCACCCGCGTGCACGCACAATTCTCTATCAAAACATATATTTACGCTATTTTTCCAGGTCACGCGTACACGTCACTGACGCGTACGTGTGGTGTGCCAAAATCACCAATGACGTGCATGCGTGGGATACGCGTTCGCGTGGGCTTGTTTGTGCGAAAGGCATCATTTCTGCACCACTCCTGCGCAACTCTCTGTTCATTTTTATTTTTCATGTATACCCATCTGACGCGTACGCATCAGCGACGCTCGCGCGTCGGGTGCTCCTTTTTTTCGGTTTCTGTTCTAAATTAGCTGCATGATCATAAAATTAGTAAGAACTCAATAAAAATCAAATAAGTAAGAAAACTACTACTACGAAAAATAACTAAGAATGAAAAAGAACGATCATACCACGGTGGGTTGTCTCCCACCAAGCACTTTTAGTTAAAGTCCTTAAGTTGGACATGTGGTGAGCTCCTTGTCATGGTGGTTTGTGCTTGTACTGATCCAGGAATCTCCACCAATGTTTGTAATTCCAATGGCGACCGGGATCCCAAACTAGGTGCATAACGCCTTCGAGCAAGTTGAAGCAAGTTACAAGGCCCCAAGAGAGTTGATTGTGGGAATGAATTCCAGGGTCCCAAACCTTGCTTTTACACCCGTCTTCTTGTGGATCACCATTATTTCCACCGGGTGGCAAGCAATCTGAATTCTCACAGAGACATCCAAACAACCTTCTAGATCCATTTAATTGAGCTCTACTCCAATTCCTGCACTTCAATTTGGAGCATGCAACCATATTGAACCTTGCTTGACAACTCTTACCACTAACCATCTTCCTCTTACTCTTAATGCCACAAAGAGCTCTAAGTTGACTATCCATCTCTAGTAGCCTATATTCAAGTGGGAAAGTAAAGGTTAAGGATAGGAATTTTACCCACTTGAATGTTGTATTGGATGATGATGGCTTTGGAAGAGGTCTTGCAAGCTCCACTCCCTTGTATTCTTCTTTGAATTCTTCTACCTCTTTGCAAGCTTCCTCAATTTCAACCTCTTCCTCTTGGTAGCTTTCTTCTAATTCAATCTCTTTTTCATTGCTTACCAAGGGCATGGGAGGTTGTGCATCTTCCACTTCTTCCATATGTAAGGGTGAAAAGCTCTCTAATTCACTGGAGTATAAACTCCTTTGATTGGTTTCCTCACTTTCTTCCATAGGATCTTGCATTGTATCTCTTGGGAAGGAATTTGCTTGTTCCCCTTCCTGGTTCTTGATCATCGTCTGCACATAATTCTCTACATTATTTTTTAAATAAAACAGATCAAAATAATTTTTTTTTGAAATAATACTAAAACAAAAATTAAATAAAATTAAAACTAAAATGCATAATCTAAGCAATCAAACAACTAATAGTTGTTAGTCACTATCAATCCCCGGCAACGGCATCAAAAACTTGATGCGGTATTTTAAACCCACAAACTAACCGGCAAGTGCACCGGGTTGTACCAAGTAATACCTTACGTGAGTAAGGGTCGATCCCACGAGGATTGATGGATTAAGCAACAATAGTGTTTGATAGGCTTAGTTAGGCAAGCAGAAAAGAGTGTTTTGGTATTCAAAGAGCATTAAACAGTAAAATTAAGAATTTCAGAAAGCAAGCAGCAATGAGTTGGGAATAAAATATGGAGAAAACAGTTAAGGTTTTAGAGTTATCTATTTTCCAGATTGATTTTTCTTACTAACTTTTTTAATCATGCAAGATTTAATTCATGGCAAACTATATGTGACTAGACCCTAATTTCTTAGACCTTCTTAGTCTCCTCTAAAATTCATTAACTACCAATTCCTTGGTCAATTAATTCCAATTAGAGGGTGATGATCAAATTCCAGTTTATATGCCACAAGAATCCTAATTATCCAAAAATAAGGGGATTATATGTCACGTATCCCGTTAAATACAAACAATTAGAAATTCAGGATAATATGTTTTCATGCTGTTGTTCAAGTAAAGAGTTTTTCCATGTTATACAAGAACTCAATTAGAACATGGGTCATAATTCCGTTCCACCCAAATTCATAAAATAAAGAACGAAAACAATTATTGAAATATAAATCAAAACATGAATTAAATTAGAAAGAGCAAATGAATCAATCCATACAAATAGACAGAGCTCCTAACCTTAACAGTGGAGGTTTAGTTGCTCATGATTGAGAGATGTAAATTTGTATAGAATTCCCTAATGGAATCCCCCTCAATGGAATGTCAATAGAAGAGAAGTCTCTCCTTTTTATAACTAATCCTAATTAATTTAAAATCTAATATCTAAAATTAAGATAATATCTTTTCCTATTTTCAAATTCAAATTTGAATTTAAATCAGAATTAATTAACTACTCCACGTCTTGTAACGTGGGGACCACTTGGCTTCACTGGATTTGCGCCTAACTTGGGTGCTAAAATGGGGCCCAGAAATCACCCCCAGCATTTTCTGCACGTGGCGCATGTCACGCGTATGCGTCAATCACGTGTACGCGTCGATGGTCTTTTTTGCAAGTCACGCGAATGCGTCGGTCACGCGCATGCGTCATTGTGCAATTCTTCAAATCACACGTACGCATCAGTCACGCGTACCGTCGCTCCTCGCAGCCATCTCCTTTTGTTCTTGTGCTACAAAAACTCCATCAAATCCAGCCGAATGCTACCTAAAATAAATAAAATTTCAAAAGACTCAAAGTAGGATCCATATTGGCTAAAAGATAATTAATTCTTTATTAAACTCAATAAATTAGATGCAAATTCACTAGGAAAAGATAGGAAAGATACTCACGCATCAGGTAGCAAATGGCTTTGAGATTCTTATGCCTTCAGATCCCTCAATGACTTTATCTCTCAATTTATTTATCTTGTCCAAGAGAATAGTTAGATCATATTCATGTCTGAAAGCATCAACTTATTCGTACAATTGAAATAAATTTATTAATATGTATTAATTTAGATGTAGAGGATCAACTATGTTTAAAAATTTGGTTAATACTTAACAGCAGCATCAAGTGAACCTCAGTTAATCCACAAATGAATCGAAATTAGTTCAGATTTGAACAAGCAGTCAAAAAGACTAAATCATCAATAAAAACACATCAAATTCATTTCTGGATCCAAATAAACTAAGAAATGAATCGAAATTATTTAATGATGGCACTAGAGAAAATCAAAACCACTAAAGATGATAGCAAAATATTACAGTGAAAAAAAAGCTTTATATCCTAACATTCATTAAAAGGGAGAATAAAAATAGTTACCAAGTATTAAACATATCCCTTGACAAAACATGATTAGAGTAATGACTAATGAGTGATAAGAAAATCACAACCAACACATATATCGCAAGGAAAATTGAATCTTATTATAAATTATTCAAGTGTATTCAATTGATAAATATCAGAGCTATAACTAACTAAACAAGCATATAAACAAGTTCAACAAACTCAAGCAAAACCAAACCAAATGAACATCAATAAACTAAGAAATGAACCAAAATTATTTAATGAGCCAAAATTACTTAATGGAACGAAACCAAATAAACCTCAACTAAAATGCAGCACAACTACTATAGTTTCATTTGATGCCCTAGTTACAGAAAAAAAGAAAAAAAATTGAATCAGAGAAACTTGTTCTACTAAATGAACGAACTCGATCTACTAAACCCTAAACTGAACTAGTAAAAATGCGAGAAATGCGAAGGAGAAAACTGAACATAATAAACAAGTAGTTTTATCAGTAACTTGAGGAATCTTTATTGTTCTTTTTCTGTGTTTTTTGTTGATGATCTCAAACACATCATCGAATTTTCCTATAGTTTTTGCAGAGAGTTTGAAAGATTTTTTAGAGATTTTGAGGGAGATTTCAAATTCTTTTGTTGCAATTTTGAGTAGGAGATATGAGCAGTTTTTCACATTAGAGCGCAAAGTGATAGGTAGCGTTTGTTTGGGGTTTCGATTGCATGCTACATGCTCTTTTGATGAGAGTGATTTTTTGTTGGTGTTGGGCCTATTTGGTTAGACTTGGATGACAATAAAACTTGAATGTGTAGCAGATCTGAATTAATATATATGTTTATATTTATTATATAATTAGTAGTTAACTTTCTGTAATTATATATTATTAGTAGTTAACTTTCTGTAATACTATATTCATATACCTAGCAAAATTTTTTTAACAATATATTTAGCATAAACATATTAATATAATTATTTTTAACAATATATTGTGTCTTTATCAAGCTCTTTTCGTAGGTCACAAAAAGTAATGGAGGTAGGGAAAAGTAGAGTCCCAGCTGACCCCACGACACGTGTTACAATTTCTCGTGGTCTACGTGATGCCAACATCAGGTGATTATTCCTTGCGAGAAGCTATGTGCATCATACACATGATCATTTTACTACAATCCTACTCACATGCACAGTACTAAAAATAAACTAATATAATAAATAATTTCTACCACCTTTATTAATAAATAGTTTAACAAACATGTAGCTTAAAAAAGTTATTTATAAAAATAATTATTATTAAAAAATAGGCTTTTTTACTTAAATAAAATAATGATATTCCAAAATTACTTGATTTCCCTAGATCAATTTTTAAAACATGAATTCTCTATTCCTATTAATATATAAATCGTCCCTGAACTGTGTTTTAGATTATATATTAAACGTTATACCCTAAGACAATTTATGTCTAGAAGTCTTCTAAAAAATGCACATATATCGTCCCAGGGTAATGACCTTTCCAAACTCAACATAAATCATCCCAGGCTAAGCGGATTTACATGCTTTTACCCAAAAACACATTAAGGTAGGACAATTTATGTGTATCCCATAACACGTAACAGCCTAGCACGATTTATATGTAATAAGCTAATGCACAATAGGCTGTAACGATTTATTCATAGAATGAAACCCTGAATAGCTTCCCACGAGTTACATTTAGCAAAGACAACCCCCATTGACAGTGAGGAAAGTTTTAGAGAGTTGCTAATGTTAGGGAAGAAGAGGGTCAACAGCTGAGGAGGAAGAAGAATCGTTGGTGGCAATGGTGGAGCAAGGCACGACCAAGTAAGTGGTGGTGCACGGTGCAGGCAGAGGCAGAGGGTGTAACACCCTAATATTCAAATCCTTATGCTCGAGTCATAAGTCAATGATATTACGGTGGTACGACTCTTAGGTGGATTTTTAATATATAAATATAGGTAATTTCGAAAGGAGTATTAATCGAGAAGCCTGAAAAGAGTAGAAATAAAATCGCGAAGACGTATCACTCACGTTTTGACAACGAAAAGTTAAACTGTGAAGCCGAAAGCGATATACGGACAAGGCATAAAGGAGATTAAGAGATAGATAATAGATAGATATATATATAACATAAGTAAATAGCCACTAGTCGCGACCTGCGAAGTTAGGCCGGCTAGGGTACAGAATGAAAGTAGTTGACAATAGTATATCATAATCTCTCTCAAAGGAAACATAAGAGCCTCTATAGGCAAGTTCCAAAAGAGTTCAATACATAATATAATCTTTTCAAAACAACGGTGGAGAGATTCTAAGAAAAACACAAAGTAGAGAAAATAAATATCTTCGCCGTCTCTCAGACGAACCATAGCTCACTTCTGAGCACCTGCACCAGTATCTGAAAAACAAGAGATATATATGGAATGAGAACCCCGGGCCCATCGGTTTCCAGTACGGTAAAAGTGCCAAATAAATACAATGCACTGCAATAAAAACTCACTAAGCATCCTAAACTCCTTTTCACTAAGTATCCAGCCTAGATTCTCACTAATCTATGAATAGGCAACTGTCATAAGGGGATACTAAATCTAGTTCATGTTACACATGTTTCCCAACTCGGTGACACTTCCACGAATCAGACTTAGAATCATAAGCAAAACCATCACCAGTTGTTCTGCCTCAGCAACTCTATATCAATACATCATACCCTCGCCTGGAGTAAGTGAAATCACATCACTGCGTCTACCCAGGGGGCTCAAATTATCTCATTCAAAAATCATCATCATCATGCAATTGCATCATCAATTCATCTCATCAAGAACAACCCTCAACATCCACCGACACCAACATGAGGGATCTCTCAGTTGTACAAACACAAGCAATACAGACAAGTAATACACAAATAAGGTACAAGTAGAACAAGTAGCACATAATCAGGTAACATAGCATATATGATGTAGAAATCCAAAACAAATAGGCAAACTAAAATAATTCAAACATATGCAAATGATGTATGCCTGCCCTATGGCTGATGATATCATCTGTCAGTTATATAGCTAACCCGACATGTCCTGGTAGCTAACCATTGGACAGAAACACCCCTTGCGGAGCAAGTATGTTTGAGCTACAACCCCCTTGCTACTACCTGCTCAACCCAGAGCCAGTGGAACAACCACTACTGCAGCTACTACCCAGGCAGGTGTTTAAAAGCTCAACCTGGAGTGAGTGGATTCACCACTACTGCCGCTACTACCCAGGCGTCACAATCTCTGACCTGGAGCAAGTGGGACGAACCACAACCCTTGCTACTGCCTAAGTATCTTAAGCATTAACCCGGATCAAGCGGGATGAACCACAACCCTTGCTACTGCCCAGGTATCTCAAACATATATTCATTCAATCTTAATTCATATTATCAATCCTCATTGTTATCAAATCTCAAACATTAACCTGGAGCAAGTGGATGAACCCTAACCCTTACTACTACCCAAGTATCAGAGTTACATTCATTCAAAACTCCATAATTAACTCGTTTATCATAAACATCCTTTTCCGTCTCATACCCGGAGCAAGTGGACAACGCCACTGCCTACTACCCGGGGTTACACATCACATTTCAACATTTTCCATTATTATCCATTTAACACATTTATTCATTAATCATATATACATTTATACTCAGCCATAATCAATAATGGCTTTGCCGTAACCCGGCAATAACTCAGCCATCCGGCTCATGGTTCAATCAAGGACTAGCCATTTATCAATAAACATAGCCCTTCGGCTCATGGCATACACGGTACTTCCACCGTCATCCTCCATATCTCATATAATCATCATTGATCATCATTGATCATAACTTTTCCCCTTGCTTCACTCGCAAGTTACCACATCCCCTAGCTCCTTTCTCATTGCTAGGCATATCATAATGATTTAATACATAAGGGGTGAGATTGGAGGCTTAGAAGTATGAGATTTAGTTTTCAAAACTCAAAAATCAACTTTGGGATGAAAACAGGGCCACGCGTACGCGTACTTCACGCGCACGCGTACTTCACGCGCACGCGTACTTCACGCGCACGCGTGGATGGTCACAAAACTCATCGACGCGTATGCGTCATGCACGCTAACGCGTGGATTGAAAAATACCCAAGCGACGCGCACGCGTCCACCACGCGAACGCGTGGGTGCACTCGTGCCCCAGGCACAAAACAGGCACAGTTCAGGCACAACCCTCTGGAAAATGGCTGGGCATTGGGTGCAGCACAACGGCGCGCCCGCGCACACCACGCGCACGAGTGGATGGCGTTTTCTGAAAGAACGACATGTACGCGCCAAGTGCGCCTACGCGCGAGGGGCCATTCCGCTAAAAATTTTCTAAGTTAGAAGCTGCAGAATTCACAGATTCAACCCCCAATCTTCCAACGGACATAACTTTCTCATTTTAAATTGTTTTTCACCCATTCTTCGAACGGCATGAACATCCCGGATCCAATTTCATTTCTAAATAGATTTGGCACAAAACAGAGATCCCTAGTCCAAGTTATGTCTCGTCAAAGTATGCCCAAAAACCATATTTTTCATACAAAACCACAACGTGCCATTTTCAAAACAAGCCATTTTCAACTCTTTTCAAAATCAACCAAAACATGCCAATTTCAACCCTTTTTGAAACCAATCAAAATATACCAAAATCAACATCAAGCCTCCTCAACTCATACATTAACACTTTACCACGATTCACAAAACCACCATATAACCATTTTTACCCATTTCAAACAAATGGCTAGATTACAAACATATCAACATGTCATACATCCTTCCTCATCCCAATTTCCAACAATACTATTTCCAATCAACCATTATTATACATAACCAATATCATACTCACTATCATATGGTTTCACCCCCAAATCAACCTTAATCATTCCTCAAGCATATATCACAACATACATATCTCTCATGCATTATCATACCATCAAGGCATCAATAATCATACTCACATATATGACCACATAATATATCTCAACCAAAATTAAACAATTTCACCCAAAATTACCAATTTCCACACTTCAACTCCTCAAACCTCATTATTCAATAACCAACCCAATCATTCATATATTCATTATCTGAAATTCATCCAATCACTTGTGTCATCATACAATGCACACATCAACTTACCTCCCTTACCTCTTTCCGGCCTCTGGCCCAATTTCACAATTTGAATGCATAAACCACAAATTAATACTCATTACCCAATACATCAAATTTTCAATACACCAAGCATACAAGGCCACACAATTCTCAACCCAATCATCAATTCACATTACATACCAACTATGCATATTAGCACCAACCATTTACACAATCCAAACTTAATCCTAGAGGCATCTAGCCTAGGAATTCTCATCACACCACACGGTACTTAAATGAAACTTAAACCGTACCTCTTGTAGCCAAATCAATTGAGCCTCTTCTTTGGAAGTCTCCACCAACCTTAGCCCCAAGCCCCACCAAAGCTCCTCAAGCAACACCAATCTCCCAATTGTGCACCAAAACCATCAAACGCACTAACATAACCAATATTACATACATACATCAACCTAGGGTTCATAAAAATGACAATTCACAAGGGTTGGAGGGTTTCTTACCTTAACCCACTGAAGTTTGTGATGAATATCATTCATGGCTCATACTAGAGCCCTTCTAAACAATCAAAATCACAAGGTTTCCTCAAAACCCAAACCAAATTCGAATTTAAAGAGGAAAATGGAAATTGGGAAGAGGACAGTGGATTACTCACCACAAAACTTAGATAGAATTGTAGAGGATGAGAAGAGCGATGGGTGGCCACAAACGGCTCATCAATCGGAGCTCCGTAGCGCAAGTTATGGTGGTTTGAAGATCAAAGAGAGTTAGGTTTTCTCTCTTCTCTTCTCTCTTCTCAATTCAGCGCCCAACACTCATTCTTTAGGGCAAAATGAGCTGAAATGCTCATAACTAATGTTTATATATGTTGGGTCTTGGCCCACTTAGGCCCGGTTCACTTATTTTTGTCCGTTGGCCCAATTTTGGACCAAAACCTTTAAGATTAGCGCTCTAAATCGCACTTCAAATATTTCTACCTCCCCTAATTATAATTCCTCATTTCTTAATCTTATTTACTAATAATCAATTTTCTCAGCTGTAGTACCAGACAGGTCTCAGCCGGTACTGCCGATCAAAATTCCACTGCGCGCTTTTACGCAGAAAACTATGTCTTCTGACTCGGAAAAAATTCACTGAATCCAAATATCATATTTAAATCATCAAATTCCAGTTGCCAAATCTTCCAACCATATTCGCTCCTACTTAACTCATTATTTAATTAATTTCGGTTAGACCGGGTATTACATTCTACCCCCCTCACAGAAATTTTCGCCCTCGAAAATTCCATCCATCACTACGAGTACGAGAGCATAGTCTGCCTTTATATCAAACGCATAACAGTTCCAAGGTCCTTTTACTCTGCGCGCTTCCGTTGCCGCGCTCTGATTTCTCTATCTCTGAGAGTCTCGGTCATTCGTTCCTTACTTTTACCGTCTCATCAACTCACACCCTATTAAATCTCAAATCATGTCATCAATAATATTGCCATCATCGTTAATCATAGCCATCATCCCACATCACTATAATCAATCAAAGCTTTCTTCGTTTTTAGAATTCAATGAGTTTGGACTAACAAGCTGACAAACTCTTAAGAATCCGCTTTCCTTTACTAATCTATAAAAGCTTTCGAGACACATCTCTTTTGTTGAAGTTACTCAGATCAAAAATCATTTTCAAAAATATAACCAACACTCCCTCAAATTCTTGAAAAAAAAATTCAACAGCACCTCCCCAAAAATTGGAGTTTACCACCCGTCATGGGTTCCCTCAAACCAATCTCAGTACCGCATCAGCATTGCAATTTAAAGGTTTCCAAACGATTCCTCTGAAACCGATCATTACAAATCTTGATCTAAATCTAAGGTCACCATGACCAAACATCATAGCACTCATCTCTCGAACACGACAACTTGCACTCAATCATCATCTAAATCCGACTACGCATCAATGATAATTTCCTCATCCGTTTCAGAACCATTAAGGCTCACAGCCGCAATTAATTCCAATTATCGAGAATCAGTATTTGTATAAGCTCACTAAACTTTTAAGTACTCAAAGCATAAAGCATTTCTAATCATACCCCACTTTTCTTTATTATTACCATACTATGCTAACGCTTTTAGCAAGCTTCCGCTATGCCACATTGATTTCTCGTCAAGTATTAGCTCCATCACTTATTTCCTCAAGTACCCAACCATAACTTAGCATGATTGGCATTTCAAATCAACGTTTCCAAATCCATCATTTAGGACCATTTCTTATCTATTTAAATCAAAGGAACTAAAAGTCACAGGTTCAATCCGTTTTACCAAAAAATCTAGAAATCAACCAACTACATAACAAACACAACACATCGTTCTCAACAGAAAATCATTTACATCATAGGCATTTATCCATTTGTATTAAGGCAATTCCTTACTCGGACCATCCAGTTTGCTTTTCAGTCTAATATTAAGCTCGACATTCCTAGTTTTACTGTACAGGCGGTATTATAAAATCACACACTGCCATTTAAGCCTGATTATTGCAATTACCTCAATCTTACTGCCGCAATCGGCCCGCATCCTGATTCTCTCCTTGTTGGCAATTTCTTGATACATGCCCTGGTAACCCGCACTTGTAACATACGCCTAACCCCAATCGGCATGGCCTATTTGGGTGATGACTTCCACATCTCTGACAGCTCAAAATATTAGAAGCAGCCGCTGCCCGTTTTCCCTTACCATTCCTTTGGGACTCCTCACTCGTCGCAAAGTTATTCCGTCCTTGGGGAAAGTGTTGTATGTATCATCTCTCCTTAAACTCTCGACCCCTTGGTGTGAATCCTTGGTTGTGCTCTCTATGACTTCCTTCCTCTGCAACCCTCCTTTTCACACACTCTTTAGCAAGTCTGCTCTTATTCACCAACTCTGAAAAAGTTCGGACCTCCATTGGTCCCACTGAACTCAAGATGTCGCTCCGGAGCCCTCCTTTATACTTAATGCATTTCCATTCCTCGAAGTCTCCCGGAGCTCCCTGACACATGCGGGAAAACCTGAATAGCTCCTCAAATTTGTCTGTATACTCAGATACGGACATAGCACCTTGCTTCAGCTGCAGTAACTCCAATTCCTTGGCTGTTCTGGCGGAATTCAGAAAGTACTTCTTATAGAATTCCACCTGGAAGGCATCCCAAGTGATAGGATCATTCCCCTGTTGCAGGAGACGTCGAGCCCCTTGCCACCAATGCGATGCTTCCCCCGTGAGTAGATAGGTAGGAAATTCAACACGCTGCTCTTCAGGCACCAACTGCGCTTGCAGTGCTTACTCCATGGCTTGAAACCAAGTATCAGCTTCAGTCGGATTGGTGGTTCCCTTGAACTTAGGTGGATTAACCTTTAAGAAAGTTGCCAATATCATCGGGTCCTGAGCTTCCCTTCTGCCATTGCCATTATTGTTTATCTGTTGCCCAAGAGCCTCCGCAGTGGCTTGCATAGCAGCAGCCATATTCTCCAACGCCGCCATAAGGTTTACCGGGTTATTCGGGTTGATTTCCGGTTCCTGTGTACTAGTACGATCTCTCTCACATCCCCGACCGGGTCCATGAGGTGCCATCTGGTTTCTATACACACCAAACAATCGATATCAAGTTGATCAGTCTCAATATCGGAAGTATAGTGCTTCAAAGTACCAAAGGTACACTTATGGACTTCATACTAGATGTATCGGTTAGATACCCTAACTAGCACAGGCACAGACTCAGAGTATGCATTGAAGCATAAGCAGTTCCATCCCTCAGGCTCACGAGGACGAATTGCTCTGATACCATAATGTAACACCTAATATTCAAATCCTTATGCTCGAGTCATAAGTCAATGATATTACGGTGGTACGACTCTCAGGTAGATTTTTAATATATATAAATATAGGTAATTTCGAAAGGAGTATTAATCGAGAAGCCTGAAAAGAGTAAAAATAAAATCACGAAGACGTATCACTCACGTTTCGACAACGAAAAGTTAAACTGTGAAGCCGAAAGCGATATACGGACAAGGCATAAAGGAGATTAAGAGATAGATAACAGATAGATATATATAACATAAGTAAATAGCCACTAGTCACGACCCGCGAAGTTAGGCCGGCTAGGGTACAGAATGAAAGTAGTTGACAACAGTATATCCTAATCTCTCTCAAAGGAAACATAAGAGCCTCTATAGGCAAGTTCCAAAAGAGTTCAATACATAATATAATCTTTTCAAAACAACGGTGGAGAGATTCTAAGCAAAACACAAAGTAGAGAAAATAAATATCTTCGCCGTCTCTCAGACGAACCACAGCTCACTTCTGAGCACCTGGACCTGTATCTGAAAAATAATAGATATATACGGAATGAGAACCCCGGGCCCATGGGTTCCCAGTACGGTAAAAGTACCAAATAAATACAATGCACTGCAATAAAAACTCACTAAGCATCCTAAACTCCTTTTCACCAAGTATCTAGCCTAGATTCTCACTAATCCATGAATAGGAAACTGTCGTAAAGGGATACTAAATCTAGTTCATGTTACACATGTTTCCTAACTCGCTGACTCTTCCACGAATTAGACTCAGAATCATAAGCAAAACCATCACCAGTTGTTTTGCCTCAGTAACTCTATATCAATACATCATACCCTCGCCTGGAGCTAGTGAAATCACATCACTGCGTCTACCCAGGGGCTCAAATTATCTCATTCAAAAATTATCATCATCATGCAATCGCATCATCAATTCATCTCATCAAGAACAACCCTCAACATCCACCGACACCAACATGAGGGATCTCTTAGTTGCACAAACACAAGCAATACAAACAAGTAATACACAAATAAGGTATAAGTAGAACAAGTAGCACATAATAAGGTAACATAGCATATATGATGTAGAAATCCAAAACAAATAGGCAAACCCAAACAATTCAAACATATGCAAATGATGTATGCCTGCCCTATGGCTGATGATATCATCTGTCGGTTATATAGCCAACCCGACATGTCCTGGTAGCTAACCATTGGACAGAAACGCCCCTTGCGGAGAAAGTAGGTTTGAGCTACAACCCCCTTGCTACTACTCGCTCAACCCAGAGCCAGTGGAACAACCACTACTGCGGCTACTACCCAGGCGGGTGTTTAAAAGCTCAACCTGGAGTGAGTGGATTCACCACTACTGCCGCTACTACCCAGGCGTCACAATCTCTGACCTAGAGCAAGTGGGACGTACCACAACCCTTGCTACTGCCCAAGTATCTTAAGCATTAACCCGGAGCAAGCGGGACGAACCACAACCCTTACTACTGCCCAGGTATCTCAAACATATATTCATTCAATCTCAATTCATATTATCAATCCTCATTGTTATCAAATCTCAAACATTAACCTGGAGCAAGTGGGACGAACCCCAATCCTTACTACTACCCAAGTATCAGAGTTACATTCATTCAAAACTCCATAATTAACTCGTTTATCATAAACATCCTTTTCCGTCTCATACTCGGAGCAAGTGGACAACGCCACTGCCTACTACCCGGGGTTACACATCACATTTCAACATTTTCCATTATTATCCATTTAACACATTCATTCATTAATCATATATACATTTATACTCAGCCATAATCAATAATGGCTTTGCTGTAACCCGGCAATAACTCAGCCATCCGGCTCATGGTTCAATCAAGGACTAGCCATTTATCAATAAACATAGCCCTTCGGCTCATGGCATACACGGTACTTCCACCGTCATCCTCCATATCTCATATAATCATCGTTGATCATCATTGATCATAACTTTTTCCCTTGCTTCACTCGCAAGTTACCACATCCCCTAGCTTCTTTCTCATTGCTAGGCATATCATAATGATTTAATACATAAGGGGTGAGATCGGAGGCTTAGAAGTATGAGATTTAGTTTTTAAAACTCAAAAATCAACTTTGGGATGAAAACAGGGCCACGCGCACGCGTACTTCACGCGCACGCATGGATGGTCACAAAACTCATCGACACGTATGCGTCATGCACGCTAACGCGTGGATTAAAAAATACCCAAGCGACGCGCACGCGTCCACCACGCGAACGCGTGGGTGCTCTCGTGCTCCAGGCACAAAACAGGCACAGTTCAGGCACAACCCTCTGGAAAATGGCTGGGCATTGGGTGCAGCACAACGGCGCGCCTGCGCACACCACGCACACACCACAATGCACACATCAACTTACCTCCCTTACCTCTTTCTGGCCTCCGACCCGAAATTTACGACCTCCGGCCCAATTTCACAATTTAAATGCATAAACCACAAATTAATACTCATTACCCAATACATCAAATTTTCAATACACCAAGCATACAAGGCCACACAATTCTCAACCCAATCATCAATTCACATTACATACCAACTAGGCATATTAGCACCAACCATTTACACAATCCAAACTTAATCCTAGGGGCATCTAGCCTAGGAATTCTCATGACACCATACGGTACTTAAATGAAACTTAAACCGTACCTCTTGTAGCCAAATCAATTGAGCCTCTTCTTTGGAAGTCTCCACCAACCTTAGCCCCAAGCCTCACCAAAGCTCCTCAAGCAACACCAATCTCCCAATTGTGCACCAAAACCATCAAATGCACTAACATAACCAATATTACATACATACATCAACCTAGGGCTCATAAAAATGACAATTCACAAGGGTTGGAGGGTTTCTTACCTTAACCCACTAAAGTTTGTGATGAATATCACCCATGGCTCATACTAGAGCACTCCTAAACAATCAAAATCACAAGGTTTCCTCAAAATCCAAACCAAATTCGAATTTGAAGAGGAAAATGGAAACTGGGTAGAGGACAGTGGATTACTCACCACAAAACTTAGATAGAATTGTAGAGGATGAGAAGAGCGATGCGTGGCCGCAAACGGCTCGTCAATCGGAGCTCCGTAGCTCAAGTTATGGTGGTTTGAAGATCAAAGAGAGTTAGGTTTTCTCTCTTCTCTTCTCTCTTCTCAATTCAGCGCCCAACACTCATTCTTTAGGGCAAAATGAGATGAAATGCTCATAACTAATGTTTATATATGTTGGGTCTTAGACTCATTTAGGCCCAGTTCACTTATTTTTGTCCGTTGGCCCAATTTTGGACCAAAACCTTTAAGATTAGCGTTCTAAATCGCACTTCAAATATTTCTACCTCCCTTAATTATAATTCCTCATTTCTTAATCTTATTTACTCATAATCAATTTTCTCAGCTGTAGTACCAGACAGGTCTCAGCCGGTACTGCCGATCAAAATTCCACTGCGCGCTTTTACGCAGAAAACTATGTCTTCCGACTCGGAAAAAATTCACTGAATCCAAATATCATATTTAAATCATCAAATTCCAATTGCCAAATCTTCCAACCATATTCGCTCCTACTTAACTCATTCTTTAATTAATTTCGGTTAGACCGGGTATTACAGAGGGCGGCGACGGCAGCTGCGAACCATGGTGGTGAAAGCGCAAGTGGGTGGTGGAGCAAGGTTGTTCACGACGAAGCCAAGTAGGGTAGGGAAAACAGCTGTTTTGCTGAAAGATGGTGATGAGCCAAAATTGATATGCTCGGATATTGGCAAGTGCACCAAATTGCATCTAGTAATACCATAGTGAGTGGATATCATTCTCACAAGGATTAACATATTGAAGCAAGAAACATCTAAGAACAGTGGATAAGAGAATTGAGAGAACGAGAGAAGGCTTAGAGATTTTAGAGAAGTAATCAAGGATAGGGAATGTTAAATGTTTCAGAGATGTTAAATTCTTAGAAAAAATAATGCCTGTGTTTCCTTACTTTGATTCACGAAAAAATATTTGGTGCAAGGATTCAACCTCTGGCACATCGTAACTACTTGTGGTCACTCCTGTCACTAGAAAATCATTAGTCAAAAGACCAAGAATTATAACCACATCTTTCAATGTGATGCTCACTAACCAGAAAGTGAAATGTATGCGTGTTAGGATGCCATCTGTCGATTAGTGCTTTAACTATTGCTAACTGACACTGAATAACTCTAATAAGGGAAACATGATAAAACTAATCTTCCGTAAATGTCCCTACACAATCGCATTGTACGGATCCGGTGACAGTAAATGATTATACGTCAACATCTATAAACCCTACAAAATATAACTAAATATCACATTAAAAAAAATTCATAAAACTTAATTATAATAAATATATTAATTACTTAATAAAATTTAAATATATCTCTGTTATATTAACACATATCTAATATAATATAATTATAATAACAATTGTATCATTAACTACTCAAAATATACTAAATCTATCTGACAAAATCTATATTAATTACTTAACTAACTTATTATTATAATGATAACAATAATTATTATATCCACAAATTTAAAAACATAATTACAATACTATAAACATATTAATTAAATATCTAACAATAATTATTAAAATTTAAAAATATCTAATTTTAATTACACATAACTAATATATTTATAATAATAATTAACTCATTAATTGTTGAAAAATATTCAAAGTTTATTTTACAGAAATTTCACAATTAGCTTTTAATAATTAATAAAATTTAAATATATCTAAAATATAATTCTAATAATTATTACAAAATACATTAAAAATATATTTTCTATCTCAATAATATTTATTAACTAAATAAAAACTTACATGTCTAATAATTTTATAGATCACATTGGAATTTTTTTATTTAAATTATTTAAATATAATATTTACGACAATATGTAATCAATGGTGTATTTATATTTATCCAAAATCACACTACAAGATTTTTGTTTATTTGTGACAGTTTTTTCTCTTATTTGTGGAGGTTTATAATCCCAACCAAATGGTTCGTAGGGGTTCTGAAACTCCCAAAATTTGAGGTGTCACGAGGTCTTTTGTGGAGGTTTTTAAAAACTTCCACAATATATTCAGTGGGGGTTTTGTGTGTGTTTAATGGGAGTTTTATATTGGACTTTTGTGATAATTTTAAATAATTTTTGTGGCAGTTTAAAACCCCCACAAATTGATTTTTTAATTTAAAAAAATTAACTATTTTGTGAGATTTCAAACCCTCCACAAATCCTGTAATTATTTATTTATTTTTAATTTCATGTCATTCATTAATCTCATCTCATTTACATACTCTCAAATTAAAAATTTATTTTTTAATATCAAAATTTAAAAACTAAATCTTTTATAACACAATTCCTCAATATAAGACATAACTCTATATATAAAAAAATTCTCAATATCAATAGTTCTTGTCAATGTATCAAACCATATAATGTCAAATGATCACTTCATCCACAACAGAAATTCAAGCATACAATGTATCTAGCTAATAGAAGCATAAAACAACCTAAAAGTCAGAATAAAAAAGAATAACTACAAGAAAATATGAGTTTGAAGACCCTTCCAAGAAGCATTAAAGATTCTAACTCTCAGCTTCTAGAGAAAAAAATTCCAATTCCAATTCCAATTCCATTTTTAGTTTCTAGAGGAAAAAAGACAAGTACACGAAGAAATCACTTAAATAAATCCCAACTTCTTACCCCAGTTTCACTGCAGGGAGCATCCAATAATACTCTGTCAACAGCATTGACACCCAACACCTTTGGAAGCTGAAATAAACAATAGAAATGCAGAATAGATGTTAGCATGGATGGTTGAAATGACGATTATACATGAAATCATTCATTCTCCTCTTTGGAAGAGTTTGATCAAGACAGACATCTACAATAAAAGGAAAATGAACAGCTACAACTATAACAGAAAGTACTTATTGCTTTATATTGAACAAAACTCCATAGCCAATATTCAATAATTTCCAAAATACTAAATTATGTATGACATCACACAAGCCAGATGCAGTAAGAAAAATGCAAAACCAAACAAGACAATTTAGTAGCAATAAAGACATCAAACTTCAAAATCTTTTGGTAAGAAATTATAAACAATAATTGATTAGAGAGAAGATGCTAACCTCTCTTCCATCGTAATTGCAGACTACAGTGTTTGACACACCCATTCGGTGCAAATTTGCAGTGAGTGACTTAAGCCGCAATACCTTCATTTCATTTGCAAAAATAATTCAAAATTAGAGGATCTAATATTACAAAACACGGTCAATTTTATTCAGTTATTCAACTTACAAGATAAAATAGATTGGGAGATACCAACTCAAAAATAAACAACGGAAAGAGCATACATACATGCATAAACATTCAACAAATTAACACCTCATAATGTTTAGTGTAAGTTCTCTAATGCTTAATGAGCCGGCAAATAGCAGCCTTCATGAAGCATAAGCAACTCAACCACTTTAAAGTTTATAAAAATATATGATTCCTCTTTCTTGGTCATTACTTAATATTGCAAATAGTCAAATCATCCCAACTAGGTTTAACACACATAGAGAAAATAGCAATACATGAAGAAACAAGTTAGTTGTTTAATGCAAAAAAAAAAAATTACACAACCCAAAATGCACAGGAATTAGGAAACTACAAAAAAGATTCATGAATTTTAATAGACACATGTATTCTTCATAAGAGCAGCTACATAAGTCGTTTTACCTCCAGGTGCAGCGCTGCATAGAGCATAAACTGGCATCAGAATTATCACATAAGTATTGCAAGCAAAGTGGTTTATGCATTGCTATTGAAATCAAGAAGTGCTTATATTCAGACTTTCAAGTATATCATTTTTTTAAGAATCTATTTGAAAATACAATCATTTTACATGTTCACCATTAATCAACCACCGCATATAGAAACATGTATTTGGCATCTCATAAAAAATTATGCACCATGTAGAAACCAGCCATATACTCTGGAATGGCACCAATTGGTACTTGAGAATCATATATAACAAGTCCAACCTGTCACAAATTTAGATTGTTACTTGTATTTTCTTCACCAAAAAAGGAATACGAGAAATAATAAGTCATAAATTAAAACATGAATTCATACCTTTGACCACTTGCTTAAAGGATCTAGATTTACTCCTCTATTTATTAAACATCTGCCAAATCCCGTCTGTGTGTCTGATTGTACAGAGGAGCACAAAAAATACATAAACTCAATCAATAAGAAACATGGATAATTCAATAATAACATTTAAACATTGAACATTGGGAGTGAATATGTTATTATACCTTCAAAGTGTTAGTCCTTAGACAAACAGGCCTGAGCTTTTCAAAGGCTTCAATTAGTTCCATAAGTTCAATAGCGAAAAACATCTGAGAAAAATAAAATTATAATTTCTCATGCTAACCCTTCATAAATGCAACAATATTATCTAAGAATAATATAGAAATTCGTCCCAACCTCCACTAAAGCACCAATTAGAAACTCATTGTAGCCATAGTATGAACATAAATTGAATAGCTCATACAATCAACTATTTATATTACAAAGAGGATGAAAAACATAAATTGCATGATAGGAAATTTCAAGGATACCTAGAATTGTAAATCCAGGATCTATCCTTGCTCTGGTCAAAAGTGTTTTCACAACTTCATCTTTATTCATATATAATTGTAGGCACCTTTCTATCAAATTCTGCATCTGTAAACAAATTTTGTTTTTTAAATCAACTTCTTGACAAGCTAGTATGATTTGATTACAAGTTCAATGTCTTGGCGTGAAACTTTCTTGCTATCATTAATTGTAGCAGATGCTGATCCTGAATCCACAATAGTTATCGTTCACTTTGGAAGTCATGAGAAGCTTGAGTTAAGGATTGCAATTCTTGCATTTTCTGCAATTTAATTCATGAAATCCACAGACGAGGTGCAGAAATAGCAATCTAGAATAATTGAAATCATAGAAGCAAGTGAGAAAGTATTCGTATGAAGCTGAACTAGGCACAAATTAGACTTAATAGAGATCTCAAATTCAATTCTCCTTTCTCACAAACACGGAGATTGTCTGAACACATTCTGAACGGAAGTGAGTGAGAAAATTTAAGTCCCGAACTAAACAAGAACAAATTAGGAAGAAATTCTCACCGAATGACTTGGAATGACATGAGAATTAGTTCCACGAGATCTGATAGCTCCGAACGCAGCTTCAATCGAAGCTTCCAGAGACTCCCTCTCGCTCGTCTTCTAGATTTCCTCAGCCAGTGCCACTGAAAATCCGCGCTGAAACCGCGCGCTGAGTGCTTCAAGCCACCGGAGCAAAAGTAGAACCAACGGAAGAAGCCGTCGTGGAAGACGAGGAAAAAGAAGAAGATCTAAGCATTATCTCAATGATATGAATGGAATCATCACTGAAGCTCTCGTCCTCTCCCTCAACGATCTGAATGGAATCATTATCCGGTGGCAATGACTTTGAGATTCTAGGGTTTCAGAGAGATCTCACTCTCGTTCATCCTCTCTTTCGAAGCTCTATTTTGATTTTTTTTTTTGGTTGGATATGGGCTAAGTGAATATTTGTTTTGGGTTGGACTTTTTTGATAATTGATTGGATTGAGAGTAGTGGGAGTTTTTGTTAATTATTTAGGGAGGTTTTATAATTTGTCACAAATAAAATATATTATGGAGGTTTTTAGTAACTCCCATTAAAAAACTACCACAAACAAATAAAAATCTTGTAGTGTCAGTCATATTCTGGATACAGTGTCCAAAAGCACCTTAAACACACATTCTGAATACATTGTACCCTGGATATGAAATAACATAGCAAAGCATAACCTGGGTACTACCGAGATACATTCAAAATGCAGCGATCGAGTACTGTATACCCGAGATACGGGCTTAGTGGAAAAGTGGGCGCAATACTCGAGATGCATTCGAACATTATATAATGCGTGTGTAGCCGAGATCCATTGCTTTATCCCACATTAACATACTGAATGCAACCTGGCATGTGGCCGGAGTATTGGATTTTGAGATCAGTTTATATATCTGTTATTTTTAATAGTTAATTAGTTAATACGTTTTTGTTATTTAGTTTTTAGTTAATTAGTTAATTAGATGTTTAGTATTTACTTAGATGAGATTTGTTGGAAGAGTATAATATTAGAATTTGATTAGATATATATGAAATAATTTTTATTTGTCATGTTAGTTTATTATGAAATAATTATAATTTTTATTTATTATTCTCAATTAAATAATATATTCTCTTGTGCATTAAATTAGTTAATGATATGAAATAATTTTTATTTGTCGTGTTAGTTCATTATGAAATAATTACAATTTTTATTTGTTATTCTTAATTGAATAATATATTCTCTTGTGCATTAAATTAGTTAATGATTCATGCTTAAATTTAATTACATTATATTATTAAGTAAATAATACATTCTCTTATCTACAGTAATATTTGTATGCATTAAATTATTTAATTAAATTTAATTAAGTTATAATCGTAAGTATTTTATTGTAAAGCAATATTAAATGCAATAGGCAATAAGTTTTAAAAGACTAATGAATAGTAGTTGTACAGTCACCTCGGTTGCTCTTGGCACGTCGTGTGACTTTGGGGCTCTCGCCGCATGAGGTGCTACTATCTTATATCAGGAAGGTACATACAGTAGAGCTAAGGGATTTAATCTTTAACAATACCTTATTATCTGCATTTGTGGAGCGGTGGAGAATAAAGACCCATACTTTTCATCTTCTGTTGGGCGAGGTCACCATCACACACTAGGATGTGGCATACCATCTTGAATTGTGCACAGATAGTGACCCAATAGGCAGCTGCACTAGAAATTTTCAGCAGTTTCATGGGCACTCCACATGGCAGTGGGAGATTTGCTCGGTGATAGGCCTCCACCCTAGCCCGAGGATAGAAAGCAGAATTTTGGGCTGAAGATGACTTGTATCAAGAATAGGGTGGCCCACATTCCACTAGGGGCTGATGAGGTTACTCTCTGCCAATATACCAGATGTTACTTATGTTGATCGGGGGATACTTGTTTATAGACAAGTCAGCCAACCTTATTCCCCTCAGATGGCTACCACTTCTAGAGGACTTTGATAGATGCAGATGGCTGTCATGGGACTCTGTGCTGCTGTCGTACACCTATCATTCACTGCAGTGCTTTCCGGCGTGATACGACGAACATTGTTGGTGGCGTTACAAGATTCCAATTTTCTTTCCTGTCAGATACGATATTCTCAGATTTATTCTTGCTTTGAGGTAATTATTTAATATTTTTGCTGTAAAAATAAGAATGTGTAATATTAAATACTAATTGTAATTTTTTTCAATTATTAGGTTGGTAGGACTTGGACAGCAGATTTAGAACCACCATAATGACATAGGCTTTAGATTGCAACGCAGGATGGATGTGTCGAGATTCGACGAGATACGACATTTGGAATCTTCATACGTTATACACAAATTACTCTTCTAGTGCTAAATATAATATTAGACGTGTTTTCAGTTCCAGTGGACACCGTATGATGATCCCTATCTACAGCAGATAACGCCTGACTGGATTAGGAGTGCCTACGAGATTCATACATGGAGATCTGTGGTGCCGCTATTGTGCTTTCATTTTGTGGAGTTCCATCATATAGACAAGGTAAAGAGATAGCTTGGCGGTCAGCAGCATCGGCCAGAGGACTCGGTCAATGTGGATGAGTTCTTATTCAGGACGACCCAGGCTGACGATGTCTGGTGGCCTGATCGACACCATGATTGGTATGATATGTGGAAGGAGCGTGGCCATCAACATAGGATGGTCACCATTGAGGGTGACCCAGATACTTGACTCACGCATGATTATTTGTTGTGGTGGCAGGGAGTGTACAATGTTTGTTTTCTCTCTAGTGATGAGGTATTGGCTGATCTGAGGGTTGCGGCCCCACCAGTCAATATTCCCCCGATGGCCTTGGAACAGCGGGATGTGTTAGACCTTCCACCAGATGCTCCAAATCGTAGGCAACGGGCTAGGAGACACGTTAGAGATGATATCCATAGGCAAGCCTGGAAGGCCTGGGCTCATGGAAGGGTGCCATCCCAGCAGAATATTCATTTGTCAGATATGCACGCTAGGAGGAAATCCTAGAGGGTCCTCCGATTACTACCCAGCAGGATGTCCCATCACCGAGATTCTTTCTTGGGCATGAGGCGGAGATTGCTAGGAACTTCATGTTAGGTCCATGCTCAGGAGCACCAGTAGCATGATCCATCATTCACAATAGGACAACAAGATTAAAACCAAGATATCATGTTTCAGATTGACTTCGATGAGTTGTATGACCTCATGTGTGCAGTGTCAGATATCATGGACAACTTCACAAGTAGATATCATGGTAGAAGATATATGTTGGTCCATCAGGGAGAAGAGCCTTCCACATCTAGAGCACTCACATATCGACCTGGGCATATGGCGAGTCTTGTCATTCAGCAGCAGACTCTTGCACTGTGGGACTATACTCAAGGATTCCCGACGTG
Organism: Arachis hypogaea; assembly: GCF_003086295.3. Lineage (NCBI taxonomy): Eukaryota > Viridiplantae > Streptophyta > Magnoliopsida > Fabales > Fabaceae > Arachis > Arachis hypogaea. The sequence goes on along the minus strand of NC_092041.1, from coordinate 93,712,718 downwards.
TGAGGCTATACAAGCGGCTCCAGTATATCCTCCTGTGCCACTTACAAGAGCACGTTACCAGTCACTCCCGCCATCAGGATATCAGTCATTCTTTCACCCTTCATAGCACTAGCTTGTGATTTGTCCTCGACCCACTTGACCTCAACGACACACACGTCCACCTGCATATGGGACGGGCCACCAGCTTGATCGCCACCAGCTTGATCACCACCCTGAACAGTCGTAGATCCTTCACTGTAACTCTTTATAGTGCTTTATATCGTGTACTGCTATTTGTTTTTTAGTACTTATCGCCTTTAGAACTCTTGTTACTAGCTGAATTATGTAGTAGTTGCTTATGGTTGCTATGTATGTTATATTATTTATCCGAATACTATATTTGAAAACATGAAAACTTAACAAGTAAATGGAAGCAAACTTTATTCAAATGATGAAAGACTTAGACACAAATGTTAAAATTACATAGATTTTTTGAAGTTGACTTGAAATAAGACTACTTTTTATTAAAGTACTATATTACTAATATGATGTCAGAGCATTAGGATATTCTCGCCTCATATGAGACAAAGACAACACTTTTCTCAAATCTCTCAATAGCGTCTATCTCATTACGCAGTCTTATCGATACTGATCGTCCTTTCTCTTTTCTACACATAGATGAATTCAACTTGAGCCTTGTAGAATTTTACATGGCCCACATCTTCTGGTCTAGTATAGGAAGCAACTCCATTTCATAAACTTTGAATACTGAATCCATTAGGTACAGTGGATTACGGCCCAGTTTGGGTAACCAACTTAATTAAGCTCATTTTGATAAAATAACCTAAACAATTAATGACTCTGTTAAAAGTAACTTATAAATAAGTTATTTTGTGTTTGGAATTTTAACTCTAAAAGTGTTTATTTTATAAAAATGTGATGAAAAGTAGAAGTATTATAAGAGAAGTCATTTTTTTAACTTCTTTATAAGCTCCTAAATAGCTTCTTAAAATGTTGCAATTTAGTTTTGAAAATTACACCAGACATTAATACTACTACTTTTCATAAGTCAAAAATAAAAAAAGTACTTCTAAAGTTTTCCAAACGGCCTACATCATTGTCATTTTATTTCAAAATTAAAAAGTATAACAAAATTTAGAGATATTTTTGTTAGCAACAAAAAATTTGAAATGTTTTTGTGGTGTACCAAGACATACTGAATTTCAAAAAAGCCTTAATTCGGCTACAAAACAAATAAAAACAAAACAATCTTTAAGTCAGCTGGTCACATGTTGTGTATGCATCCCTGTCAGAGGCAATACCGATTGCGCCTTGACTTGTTTACTGTTGAGGAGCTTCCCACCTTTATATAGTCAAGTGGAACCAAATTATTTCCGACTGGGACGCGGATAACAGGCAATAGCAGAGTAGTGCGATAGGTAAGAAACTAACGGGAAGGGTGAAAGCTAGGGTTTTGGATTTGGGAATGGAGAAGAAGGAATTGGACACCACCAACAACGCTAAGGCTGCTCTTCACCCCCTCAAGGTTCCTCTATCTCGCTCTACTCATCCAATTTCACATTTCCATTGATCTATTTACTTTAGTTTGCGTTCCTGATTGAATTCCTAATTTCGATGACGCAGAACAAATTCGTACTTTGGTACACTCGTAGAACACCTGGAGTTCGAAACCACACCTCAGATTCGTACGAGGACAGCATCAAGAAAATTGTCCATTTCAGTACCGTAAGGATTTCCATCTTCCTTATATATATATCTGATTGTACGCTATGCTTGAAAATGAAATATGAATTTTTGTAATGAGTTTTGCTTTGTGAAAGGATACTGTGGCATGCTATTGATGTTGTGATGTAGTTTCAAAATTAAATCCTTTTTATAATTAGTGTTATTACTTTGTTCTTACGCTTGAATAGGTTGAAGGATTTTGGGTCTGCTATTGCCATCTTTCTCGCCCTTCTTCCTTGCTAGTTCCCACTGATTTGCACCTTTTTAAGGAAGGAATTCGCCCTTTGTGGGAGGTACCCTTTTAATCTGTTTCACATTCTATATGGATTTTGCGTGGGATTGGATGAACACAGTGCATAATTCTTGTTTCTTCTTTTAGGATTCTGCTAACTGCAATGGTGGTAAGTGGATTATTCGATTCAATAAGGTTGTCTCAGGCCGGTTTTGGGAAGACCTGGTATGTAAAAAACTCTTCGCTTCTTAGGAAATGTATTGGCCATATTTCGTTTTCAGTTTGTGTGTGACTGACACTGACGGTGTGTATGTCTTGGCAATGTTTATAACTAAGTTTTCTCTTTTGTTGTATGGATAACTGCAATTCAATAGTTTAATTTGCTGGTGTTAAGTGGTCAGCTAAATCTTGATAATTGAATTGTCATATGTACATTGGATGTTTAGTTTTTGATTTTGTATTTTTTAAATATTTGATATTTTTCCATCAGTTGCTTTGTTTGTTAATTTCTATGTTCCCTGTTATTTTCATAATTACAGTTCCTTCGTTACATGTTGAAAAGGTTTCGACATAGCAGAATCTGATGAAACATGGAGTTAGAAAAAATATTTTAGAAGTCTCTTTATGTGTATCTATGTGCCGTCTTCCCCTGTAACTCCCAATCTTTTTTTTTTCTTTGGTTTTTTCTTTTGGGCTCTTCCGATGTAGCTAATAGAACACAAGAAGTTTATCTGATTAGCCAACACCATATAGTAGGAAAAGACTCTATTGTTGTTGTCTTTACCTATCCTTTTTATTTGTGCAAATTATCATTAATTTTTGGCTAAAATGGATTCGAAAGAAAAAGCTAGAAGTGCCATAAGGGCGTTTGTTAAGAGAATGAAAGTGTAAAGTTTTGGTTTTTCCAATGCATTTAATGCATAAAAAGCTTAAAATGTTTACATTTCATTTGCATTTTCTATGTAACTTTCTAATTGTACTATCTTTAAATAATGCCTTTAGGACACTTGTTAGCAAGACCTTGACAAAAAATAACTGCAAAAGATGAAAATGACAAAAAAGAACCCAAAAGATAGTAGATCGATAAAAATAACAAAAAATATTATCGTTTTCTATAAGTGGCAAATGACTTGTGTATTTAATCCAACTTTTTGTGGGAGCACTTGGGATCATTATTCAGAAGGTGTATGCAAAAAATCAATGCAAAGTTTGATCTTTAAACAGCCTTTCCATTTTTTTAAATTTTTTGGTAATTAGTATAGAATAAAGTCACCAAAAAAGGGTTCACATGGCTTAAAATTACCAAATTTAATGATAGAAAAAAAATTCTCATTTTTCTAGTTATACTTGGAAAAAAATCATGTTGAAATTTGTCAAACTAATACTATCTTTTGGGGATTTTTTGTCATTTCTCTTTTTGTGGTAAATTTTCTCAATCTCTGAATCTTCTAGGTGCATTTTTTGTAGTCTACCTGTGGATCAATTTTTAAACTCAGCACATGACTCCTTTAACTCAAACTGTGCATATGGAGTACTTGACTGCACAATTTGGTAACCTATGGAGTTAAGTTGTTGAGTTTTAGACCATAAGAAGCATTCTCTGAAAATAGCCTGTGGTTTGGGGGGTTCCTTGGTTTTAAGCTTTTTCCTGGGCACCCCTCAGATTCCTCCCTCCCCCACAAAAAAAAAAACACATCTTAAAAATTTCCACTTCCTATATAACACAAACTAATTAGCTTTTGTAATTTTCAATCAAAGAAAGTTACTGTGTCCTACGTAACTTGAGTCAGAAAGAATGAGTCCAGATTGCTTCCAGAATCATGTTTACATGAAGATGATTTGAGTCCAGATTGTTTCCAGAATCATGTTTACATGAAGATGATTTAATAAATTGCTGCACGATGGATAATCAAGTTCCTTGTGTCTGGATGGATTAGTTTAACTTGCAAACACCTAGTCATTTTAAAGTATATCTTCTTCCACCACTAAGGAGGACCATTATAGCTCAATGTTATGAAAGTTTTAATTGGTCTAGAAGTGAACAGATTCTTAATCGATGTTCTCTATAACCCGCCTCCTGTGTACCCTGTTTCATATTTAAATTGCTTTACTAATGTATTAGGTGGCTAGGCACTATCTTCATTTATATTATACTTTTGAATGAGCAATAGTTCATCATAAACCCTTATTAGACTTCATGTATGCAAGATGGTGTTAAATGCATAGGTGGATAATAGTAAATATTGAGACTGAACCAAAAACGATGTAATGGCAATCTAATAAATGAGATGCTTTGTATTTCTCTGAATGAAACATTTTGCTGAGCTTTATTGAGGTAAAAGTTCTACCATCTACTGTTATCCCTGAAATCTACATTCCTTTGTACTTTTTGTATATAAAGGCCAATTTAGTCTCTTCTGCTGAGTGAATATTGTTCCAGGATCTATATAGTTAAAGATTGCCTGTAATTGCTGAAGTTGAAGTTTGTTAAAATGGCTTGAGTACAGGTTCTTGCCTTAGTGGGTGACCAACTAGATTATGGAGATGACATTTGTGGTGCAGTACTAAGCATTCGTTTCAACGAAGACATAGTGAGTGTCTGGAATCGCAATGCTTCCGATAATCAGGTTGGCATATCATTTTCTGAAGGTGTATGTACACATTTACATTCGTACTTACAATTTTGCTAGCATATGTGCTAAATTCATTATTCGATGACCTGGATTTTTCATCTCAGGCTATAATGGGTCTGAGAGATTCAATAAAGCGTCATTTAAAGCTTCCCCATGGATATGTTATGGAGTACAAGCCCCACGATGCCTCTCTGCGTGACAACTCCTCTTACAGAAACACTTGGTTGAGAGGCTAGAGATACGTTTCTTCTAGACGCTGCTGATACAGAAGCTCTTATATACTGGCGCAGCTGTCACTCGTTGGGGAATCAATGACATAAGGCTACAATCAAATGATTATAGTGGAGCTGGTTTCTGCATTCATATAGCAGTCCTTTGTTGTGAATAAAGTTTTCTTCTCACGCTTGGGCCTTCATGGTGTGCTTGCAGCGCTATTTCATCTGATGATAGATCCATGTTGCATTTTGATTTTTGATATGATAATCTTTGAAAAATTTCAAGTGTCCTCAAAACTATTGGTATGATATTATGGATGACATTTTATATAAAATGGCTCTCGGGGTAAAAGATACAACTCAATTTTACTTATATAGTGCTACTTATGAAAGCATCTCAATTAAGGGACTCAGCTCAGACTGACCATGTGTGGCCCCTTAAAGATTTTGATTTCAATTTTCAACAAATAGCTTCCAAAAGATAAATGACAAAATATAAACACACTAGTAGAAAACTAGAAATAGAGAATTGAATGTGCAAGAACCTTTCGGTTTCCATGACAAAACAGAAAAGAAACAGCAAACAAGAATATTGATATTGTAACAAAAGTAACTTCTGGTGAACAAGAAGGGGACTTCCCACTGTCAGACAGCCTATAATTGATTTTCTTATGATTGAATTTTGGTTATTACTTATTTATGCAGGAGCAAGAGGACTAGAGGGTTAATAATGTAATGTTCCATGTAAGTACAACTCTCTCCAAGCATAAGCACACACGTAAGAATTGGTTAGTGGCTATATCACCAACAAGTAATTCAATTCAATTTATTATACCCTGCACTGCGTATTTTTTAATCCTAATCTAATAAATGATAGGAATCATCCTGCCTATGACGAAATGAACAATAAAAAAATCTATTGCATTGATTATACAACAAAAATATCTTGAAGAGAAGTCGTAATTATACAGATAGATACAGTTGTGGAAGAGAAGAGAAGACAAAGACAGTGAGTTGAACAGCTGTATTGCTGTGTGACGAGTCCCGAAGGATGGAAACGAGTCATGAATTGAACTATTGAAGAAAGAAATTACTCTAGTGAAGAGTGATATACGTTGAAAACCGACCAAAAGAAGTGGGTCCCTTGACCAAGAGAAGAGCGATATAAATTATTGCTCCTCTTTTACCTAACAAAATGCTGATAATTAGTATCCAGGGGGCATTGGATAAACTAATAAAAAATGAGAAAAATTATAAAATTTTAATAGTATTTAAAAATATAGTTAAAATGATAAGAAATAATATTATGAAATGACCTAGAAGGTTTGGAGAGTTAAAAGAAGGCATTATAAGATAATATAAAACAACAATCAGTGTGATTTAGATTTTTTGCTTAGCTGTTATTTTTAGATTATCTAAATTTACAGTTCGTTACATGTGAAAAAAAAAAAAAAGAAATATCGAAAAATGAACTGCATCGTACGTTAATTTTTTGACACGTGGCTCTTCGGCCTTCCCTTCAATGATGTGTTTCTTTATGAACCTTCAACAAATCAATTAAAATACCAAGAGAGTCTACTCTCTATTCTGCTCTCTCTTCTTTCTTCGAATGTTTTATTTGCATAAAATTGTAGAAACTAGAAAGAAGGAGTGAGAAAGCAGAACAAGATGAGAGAGGTAATAAGTATTCATATTGGACAAGCTGGAATTCAGGTTGGGAATTCATGTTGGGAGCTCTATTGCCTTGAGCATGAAATTCAACCTGATGGCATGATGCCAAGGTTCTCTTCTCTTTTCCTTTTTTTTAATCAACAGTGTCTAGCTATATGATCAATGTTTATATGAACTTTGCATTATAGAATTAGTTTATTTGGATCATGTTAACAGAACCAAGTGTTTGGGGCAAAGGTTTGTTAAGTGAATCATCAAGTGTAATTCAGGAATATCATGATTTTAATCTTTCAACTTTCACTTATAATTGTTCCATCAATTGTGTTGAGTGAACTTTATCTGCTTGCAGTGATACCTCGCTTGGTGTGGCGACAGATTCTTTTAACACGTTCTTCAGCGAGACGGGATCAGGAAAGCACGTGCCGAGGGCTATATTCGTCGACTTAGAGCCTAGTGTGATTGATGAAGTAAGAACTGGTCATTACAGACAACTCTTCCACCCTGAGCAATTAATATCTGGCAAAGAAGATGCTGCTAACAATTTTGCCAGAGGACATTACACTGGTATGTCAATTTGCTAATGCAGAGGACTAAAACAAATTGGCTGCTTTGTTTCAATGTTATGTGTATCTATGATGGTGCAGTTGGAAGAGAGATTATCGAGCTATGCCTCGATCGAGTTAGAAAATTGGCGGATAATTGCACCGGTTTGCAAGGATTCTTGGTTTTTAATGCTGTTGGTGGAGGCACTGGCTCTGGTCTTGGATCGTTGCTTTTGGAACGATTATCTGTGGATTATGGAAAGAAATCTAAACTTGGATTCACTATCTATCCTTCTCCTCAGGTATTTATGTTAAAATCATTGGAAAAATGAAAATCAGTGTGGCAAATTAGTGATATGTTGTAGGATGATCCCAATTTGATTTCTCTAGTGCTCTAAGATATGATGCAACTTGTCACAAAGGAAACTAACTAGTAGGATACTTAGTAGATTTTGTTATTTGTTGCAGTTAATTCTTATTGGTTTTGCCGATAACAAAGTCGAATACATGTTCAATTTGTTCCTTAAAATTGCAAGTATATTTTATTTTAATGTCAGAAATTTCAAATCTATCAGTTAGTATAATTCTAAAACTTTTATAGATTTATGTTAGTTTTAGGGCTGATCATCTATTATTGATTTGTTGATGTGTTATGTCGATTGATATCCCAACATATCATGTGATATTATATTGAGCAATGGCGAGCCTCACATGTTATGATCAAGTGATCAACCATGCTATGTTTACACCAAAATCACCTACTAGTATAAAATATATGTTGCAATATAAATATACATTGAAAATAAATTAAACCCTATATATATTTATATACAATTACATTAGGGGCTAATTTTAGTGGCTAATTTTTGTGTACAAATAACATTTTTGTATTACTATATGCCATAGACCGGAACTACTATGCAAATTTACATCGTCGGTCAATTGCATGCGGCATGCCACGTATTGCGCAAAGTCATAGTAACTGATTTTTATTTGACTAGTCAAAGACTAGAATAACCAACAAAATGTAACCTTAATGACTAAATTGAAATCTTTTTGTAATTTTATGAAACTCAAATGAAATATGCTCTTAATTTCAAGTAACACATTGAACCTTTACTCTCAGACTTTTAAGCTTTGCATAATTGTTTCTATGCAAGTATTGTTCTTCAGTCTCTGTGGAATGCTCTTCTTATGGTAGCATCGTTTTAACATGCAGGTATCTACTGCAGTTGTTGAACCTTACAACAGTGTCCTTTCCACTCACTCCCTTCTGGAGCACACTGATGTGGTTGTGCTTTTAGACAATGAAGCAATATATGACATCTGCAGAAGATCATTAGACATTGAAAGGCCAACTTACACCAACTTGAACCGTCTCATTTCTCAAATCATCTCATCCTTAACCACTTCCTTGAGATTCGACGGTGCGATCAATGTGGACGTTACTGAGTTCCAAACTAACCTTGTGCCGTATCCTCGAATCCATTTTATGCTCTCATCCTATGCACCTGTCATTTCGGCTTCTAAGGCATTCCATGAGCAGCTATCGGTTCCTGAGATCACCAGTGCTGTTTTTGAGCCGTCAAACATGATGGCTAAGTGTGATCCTAGACATGGCAAGTACATGGCTTGCTGCCTCATGTATCGCGGCGATGTTGTGCCGAAAGATGTAAATGCGGCTGTTTCAAATATCAAGACAAAGCGAACAGTTCAGTTTGTTGACTGGTAATTAGTTATTCTCTTCCTCACTTTAAATAATGATCAAAATTCAGATGCTATGCTTTCACGAGGTAACTAAAGATGCTTACTTTAGACCTTCTTTAAAGATTGGTCATACCTTAGCACTGCTTTATTCTTAAAGTGCAAAATTAAAACCAGAATTTTAACCTCGCAATTCAGATCATTCGGCTCTGACATCTCTTGAATCTTGATCTGTTTCTAAGACTTTGTACGATATTGATAATGAACAAGAATGAAGTACGAGGACTTATCTACCATTCTTGCTCTGTTCTCGTTTAACTCAGATCAGAAATGATGTGAAAATGAATATTATTGATTCACTTCAACTGAATACTAATACAGGTTTATATATACATTACTGCAGCTGTGAGCTGGGATAACAGAATAACAGCCAACCAATTAACTAACTAGCTAGCTAGCTACAAGAATCTAGTTCTAACTAACTGTGTATATTCCTAATAGATTTTGTTTAGTTATTTTTTCGGTTGAAGAATTTTGGTAGCAGGTAACCAGGTATTACCTTGCTTATAGGTTGTGTGAGATGTTTCTGTATTCCTAAGAATTTTGCACCCGAAATCTTACATTGAAGTATATGAAGAGCATTTCAAAAACCACACTTGTTTGTATTTATTTATTTATTTCGTTTCTGTTTGCAAAATGTAATTCTGTTTTTATGGTAAATTTCAGGTGTCCTACTGGTTTCAAGTGTGGAATCAACTACCAGCCTCCAACAGTAGTACCGGGAGGTGATCTTGCGAAGGTGCAGCGAGCAGTTTGTATGATAAGCAACAACACGGCTGTGGCGGAGGTTTTCTCTCGTATTGACTACAAATTTGATCTCATGTATGCTAAGCGTGCATTCGTCCACTGGTATGTTGGTGAAGGAATGGAAGAAGGTGAGTTCTCAGAAGCCAGGGAGGATCTTGCTGCACTCGAAAAGGATTACGAAGAAGTTGCAGCAGAAGAGAACGAAGACGAAGAAGACGCCCAAGAAGGTTACTGAACATCAAAGTATTCAATTCAGAAATCAATCCTTCACCGTCACTAGAGCTTCCTACATCTTCCTTCTTTTTTTTTTTTTTTATTTCTTGTTATTAGTGTCCTTGTAAATTGTTTCCGAACATCGTTAGTTCTGTGTTATATGCCTTGCTTTGTTGTGAACGTTCCACGTTCAGTTCTCGAGACTTTTGAGACTATTTTTTTCTTCATGAACAATGGAAGTTTGATGGTCACATCTTGGTTTCAGTTTTTTTTTGGAAATCTTTGGTAACTAAAGAAAATTAATCACAAATAGCTAAAATTTATCTTACAATAATTAATAAAAAATAAAGAAGATAAGTTTTGTCTATTTTTTTTCTTCCATAGCAAAAAATATTTACAACATGTAGCTCTATTTTATGTTTTAGACAGGAGTAGAAAGATGGAACAAAAACCCAAATGACTAAACAAGAATGAATAAACATCATAAAGGAAAGGATGATACTAAACAAAATTGAAGTGATTTTTTCTAATCTACTTTTACTCTTGTTAGGTAATCAACAGGGTACATCCAATTCCTATCAATTCCTATTGGATTGAACCTAAAACCTACTAAAAAAAATGCACTCCATTTATACTCCTCTTAACCCTAATTTCAAAAAAAAAAACATGCGGCCGCCTCACTCTCTTACTGTTAACCTTTATCACAGACCATGTCCACACCGCCATCACCTCCTCTTATGTTGCCGTGAACGCGTCGTGTTGCTTCCGGTGCAAGGATGCCATCCATTACGGTCGAGAAGTCATGCCAAGTCGTACGCCTCCTCTGTTGCGCTGCACAGCCTTCCATTCTGCCGCCACTGCGTCGTTGCGCCGTGCCATCTGCCTTTTCTGTCATGTCACGTCCGTCTCCGCCATGATGTCGCGTCTCTTGCTCCTCCTCCATCATGTCTTGCCTCCTCCTCCTCTTCCATTACGCCGTCGAGTAACGTCCCATCCTCCAAAGGTTAGTGGATATTGTTTCTTCGATTTACTGGATGTTTCTTTTATTCGAGATTGGATGTTTCTTTTATTTGAGATTGAATATTTTTTGTCCCTGCACCAGCCACCTGAACTGTGGTTTGCATGGCAAGACGGTGGTTTGTGCAACGACAATGGTAGCGCCCTACTTGACAGATCACACGCACAACTTGCGCAAAAAATCTGGCGAGAACGACGGCGCACCACGGAGGCAGTGATGCAGCGGTCTATGCGGCGAGAATGGGCGTGCACTGTAGCGGCAACGAAGCGGTGGTCTGCGCGAGGGAGAAGGCCGACCCTATAAGAGGGAAGGTTGACGGTGTAAGGTCCCATATCGGTTGGGGAGGGGAACGAAGCATGCCTTATAAGGGTGTGGATACCTCTCCCTACCATGACACATTTTGACGAGTGAGTGTGGGGGGTTTCGGCTATCATCCTTATCGTCAAAGGAAAAACCGTAAAGCCTTGTATGCCAAAGCGGACAATATCGTGCTAGCAGATGGTCTGGGCTGTTATAGATGGTATTAGAGCCGGAGGCCGGATCGATGTGCCAGCGAGGGCGCTGGACTCCCTTAGGGGGGTGGATTGTAAGGTCTCACATCGGTTGGGGAGGGGAACGAAGCATGCCTTATAAGGGTGTGGATACCTCTCCCTAGCATGACGCATTTTGACGAGTAAGTGTGGGAGACTTCGACTATCATCCCTATCGTCAAAGACAAAACCGTGAGGTCTTGTGTGCCAAAGCAGATAATATCATGCTAGCAGGTAGTTTGGACTGTCACAGACGGCACTATGTTTAGAGAGCGGTTAATTTACCAAATCCTTATTATTATTCAAACACGTAATTAATATCAATTAATTAAATTATGATTTTAAAAAAGAATTTAAATTTAATAAATATTAAATAGAGTGGTTTAAAGTTAGCTGATTTAGTAGTTGGTTCCCTCAACTTTTTCCTACTATTAAATATTAATATAGCAAGCATGGTATATTTGGCTCTTCCTTGTATATGAATGAACGTCAAAAGATGTGTAATTCTACCCTTTAAAATAATTAGATTGAGATTTGCGCCATGTAGAAAGGTAAATTAATTATATTATATAGTATATTTTTTTAAGTGTTATATTATTTAGAGATTGATTACATAATATAAAAACTAATGTTAAATTTGAATTATTTTATATTAAAAATATTTCATAGAATATTTATTTGATAATTTTTATATAATTTCATATAATTATTTAACTAAAATATAATATAAATTAAAATATAATTTATTAGTTTAAAAATTTGAATTCATTTATTTTTAAAAAAGACATAAACCTTTTATATTAGAGTAGTACAAAACTATATATTCATTTATTATTTCTATTTAACATAAATTAAAAACTTTTATTAATTTAAAAATTTGAATTCATTTATTTTTAAAAAAGACATAGGCCTTTTATATTAGAGTGTATAAAACTACATCCTTTATTTGTTGCTTTTTTTTTACATTTGCTTTACTTATTGTACTTTGTCTTTTCATGTGATGTTTTTTGTTTCGCAAATAATTAAAGAAAAATTGAAAAAAAAAAATGAGAATGTGAAATATAAAAAATATAATATAAAATTATAAATTAATTTTATAATCTATGATATATTTGAAAATTTATTTTTATTATATTTGAACTTTGGTTTAAAAAAATAAATGAGAATGAAAAGTACTAAAAATATGTTATAAAATTATGAATTAATTTTATAATTCTAATATATTTGAATTTATTTAGTAAAAAAATGTGCCAAATTTAAACTTATTTGAAAGACTAAGATAGATATACTATTAACATGTATAAGTTGTAGAATTTTAATATTTGTAACTAAAATTTTTATAATTATTATTATTATGTAACTTTTAATGTATATTTATTATATTTGATTAGTACTTTATGTTTTAATGAATAATAATAAATAAAAGTTTTTTCTTTTAAATTTTTTAAAATATTTTACTAAAAGATGATTGGTTGATTTTTAAATTTTGCCAAATCATCAAATTTGCTTATGTAACATTATTAGAAGAGAAACGCATGACTTAAACTCGTTGTACAAGAAGTTAGTATCAACTTTTATATAATAAAATTAGATAATACTAAAGTCTATTATCATTGTCGTATAATTAATTATTTTACAATGAATTTTAAATTTAAATTTTAAGTTTGGACAAAATCTTAACCAAAATCAATTCAAATTACAATATAATTTTATTCACTTTGAAATAAGAGAAAAAAAATTTTAAAAATTAAGATTCACATCGTACTATATATATGTAAAACAATAATAAAAAAGTGAATTTTACCCAACTTTCTTTAAAATAGAGAATAAATTATCCCTTTAATTACCCTTTTTTTAAAGCCTCCCAAGTTTTGGTAACTCGATTTTTGCTCACTAAGAACTAATAATGCTACTTTGTATGCTTAATTATCTAATTAACACACAATAAATTTTCATTATCACCAGAAGAGGACAAGACTTTGGTAATTTCCATGTTGGGATTTGAACAGGCTTAATAAATTACTGTAATTTTGAAAAAATAAAACTTAGCTCGGGACATGATTATAATTCGACGATACAACAAAAGTTGAATTTGATAATAGAAATAACAGAATGACGCATAAATAGAGATAGTTAAAAAGATACAGATTGATATAAAAGAAAAGGCCTGAAACAATAAAAGCGATACTGAAAAATATGCGAAGGAGGTAGGTGCATTCGCCGAGGAGGATGCCGAAGACAGCGGTGACAACAATTAGTGACGTTGGTGACAGGGACAGCGAGGGAGAGTGGAGCATGGGAGCGAGAGGATGGCAAAGAAAGTGACGGGAGATGGAGAGGTTTTGTTGTTATTAAACATATTATAAACGGGTAACTTATCCTCTATCTTAGAGAGGCTAATGTAGAATTTACTATAAAAAAAATATAGACAATTATATTTCTTGTTATCTCTAGATTTAAATATAGAAAAGTTAGATAACCAAGCAATTTTTTAACCAAATCTAATTATGTTAGTGTGCGTCTAATTTTTTTAATATTTCTTTATATGCACTTTCTTCGTGCATTTAATACTATTGCTACTATTGCTTCTTTTTCTTCTTTTTTTTCGTTGTTGTCATCGTCGTCATTATCATCACCATCACTTCTTCTTCCTCCTCTTTTTTTATTTGATTTTTTCTCTTTTTTTTCTTTCTCTTCCTCCTTCATTATCATGATCATCATCATCATTATCATCATCTTCTTCTTTTTTAGTTAACTATCATACAATTAGTTTAACGATAACAAAAAGCACATCATTTAGTTGTAAATGATAGAAATATTTGAAAAATGACATAGAAATTTTTTGTGAATGATACCGAAATTTTGGTGATTGACACAAGAAATCTTTAATGGGTCACAAGTCCAAAATTGACTCACTCAACCAAAAAAATACATTCAAATATGTTTCAGATTCAAAAGACACATTTAATTATTGCAAATGACACATGAATGGCTAAATCTCTTATATATTAGTTCATTAACACAATCAATTCAATGATTATAAAAACATATCATTTAATTAAAAATGACACATGATTTTTTAGTAAATGATATAAGAAGTCTTTAAATAATTACAAGTCCAAAACCTGAACTCACTCAACCAACAAAATACATTTAAATATGTTTTGAAACAAAAAATATATCAATTTATTGCAAATGGCTTAGGAATGGCTGGACCTCTTATGTATGAGTTTAATGTCACTTAACTAGTTCAATGATAGGAAAAATACATCATTTAATTTAAAAATGACAGTTAAAAAATTTATGTGTCACGATTAAAAAATTTCAGTGTTAAAATTAAGTAACTTCTTTTGTCATAGTTAATATGTTTTGGTACTATTTTTCTAATAAATTCTGCATAATTTAAAACTCATTTTTCTCCTCCTTATCATCATCATCTTTTTCTTCTTTCACAATCACATAATTCTTATTTCACCCTCTTAACAATAACTTATGTCACAGTTAAAATATTTTGGTGTCAAAATTAAAAAATTCCTTGTGTTACGGTTAAAAAATTGTGGTACTATTTTTTGATAAATTTTACAAAATTCAAAACTCTCTTTCATCCTCCTCCTCCTCCTCCTCCTCCTCCTCATCATCATCATCATCATCATCATCATCATCATCATCATCATCATCATCATCATCATCATCATCATCATCATCATCTTCTTCTTCTTCTTCTTCTTCTTCTTAACTTTTCTGCCAAAATTAAAAAAAAAAACTAAATATAATTAAAGTTTATAAATTACTTCAAATGATTTGTTAGTAAACTACTAATATTAAATTTTTCATTGATAGGTTTGCACCAAATAACAATGCATGTGCACAGGAATATACTAATGTCATTAAGTTAATGTACGACCACACATAGCCGAGCTACAAGAAAATCCATGTTGAGACCAGAGAGCGATGGTTTTAGAAGTGGGCGGTAAAAACTCAACGTATTCAAACCTTACTTAGTTTATATCTTCTATTTTGTTTAATTGTGTATTTAATTTTGATTAACTAGTGTTAAATGTTCTTTGTGAAGGAGAAATTACCATTTGGCTCCGCCCGAACATTAAGAAGGCACTATACATTTATTGGGAGACTGATGAGGGGTTCAAGTATCGCCGTCTCACGAACAAAGCTAACAGGGTATCGGCTAAGTCATCAAAAAATACTGGTGGGTCAACGACTTTCATGAAGAGAAAAACTAGGCTGGTATGTAACTTATTTCAATTTGTTATTAAGTTTGTTTTGTCTTTGAAATATAATGCCATTATTATTTGATTTAACATGTTGTTTCATCCTGTGTATTCTAAGTCGTTGAGTCGTGATGCGACGATGGTGGAGACCTTCAAGTATACTCACATATTAAAGAAGAACAAGGAGAGATTTGCTGATCAACAATCTGCAAATCATTATGTGAGTAAACATCACGTGGTATAAAATTTTTAATTAACTGTAGTCCTAATCATAACGTGTGTTACACAGGAGTCCTACACATGGAGATTGGAGGCTGCAACCTAATAATCTTAGCAGAATGGAGAAAACGAAAACAACTCTGTTGCATCAGAAGTCGATCTTAACACGATTTGGCACGAGACTGCATCTGAGTCATACAAGAATCACATCTACAGGCTGGGATCGTTCTTCGCCGACAACCTACATACCTCCATACTGAGACCTTCATCTGCCTCTGCCACCAGCCGTCCCGTCGATTCCGAGGATGGCGTTGATTTGAGGGAGTAAGTGCTGGAGCTTACCTAGAGCTTTCACCAACAGGCTCAGCAGCTGCAATAGTTTGAGGAGAGGTATCAGGAGATCCTCACTCGCATGTCAAACACAAATCTCCTCAAGCTGGAGTGGAGGCGAGAGGGTTGGAGCAGCTTCAACGAATGGAGCAACAGATGGCGTTGTACCTAGATCAGATGCGAGCTAGTGGCAGTGGCGTTGCTAGAGGAGCACCGACATCACTGCCTAGTCTGCTGCCTCAGCAAAACCAGGGGATGACAACAACGACGACTATAAGGATCTTTAGTGATTAGAGTTTTGTTTTAGTTTATTTCAATGTATTTTATTTATTTAACTTTTAATTTTTTTGTACACATAATATTTAATTTACCATTTTTATTTCTATTATTTAAAATTTTACTACTAATTGTATGAAAAATAAATTTAAATAAAAAATTTGATCACCTATTGTGTTTAAAAAAAAAAACTAGATTTACCGGCGAAAAAATCCGATGGTAATTAGGCGAGAAAGAAAATAGCGGAGCGCCAAAATTATTGGCGAAAATCTTCCATCGGCAAGTACCGGCGAGGGTTATACCGTTGGATTAGTTTCGACGAAAAATCCGTTGGTAAATTCAACAGTATTCAGCATTTTTTTTGTAGTGTATTATTTTTAGCCATCAACCCAATTCCTTTAGTTTAGTAATCCAACAACATACTTTAACCCATGTTTTTAAATATTAATTGCTAATTAATAGCAAAAAATAATAAATTCTGATAATATTCTAACATTGATTATTTAAATATAAGGTTAATTCTTCAAAAAAAAATTTGGTACAAGAAATTACAAAAACTTTTTCAATTAAATAATTCAAATTTCATATTTATTTTAGGATCTTGCTAAGATGTGTTTAAAAAAACTAAATTATAACAATATTATAAAAAAATATTTTATTAAAAATTATTAATATTTTTTTATATTTTTAACGCATTGAATATAAAAAAACTAAAAAAAATTTCTATTAACTCTTAAAATTTGTTTTAAGAGTATTAAATAGTTAAATCTTTCATAAAGAGTCTTGTTAATATGTACTCTAACGGCATATTGGAAGATCTGTAAAAAATATTTGATTACCATTAAAAGATATCTTTTTTTTTTTTTACATTTTCAACGTATTATTAAATATATGAAAAAATTAAAAATTTCTATGATTATATTATTAAAATATGCTCTTAATCTACAAAATAACTAAATTAATTTATGTATATTACAAGAATTATATTATATTCATATAACGAACCTTTTTTTATGTATACTGGGGCTAAAGAAATGCAAGGTTTAATCATTCTCCAAGTCTCTATAGTTTCATCGAATTTTCAATTAGGTCTTTATATATTATTTTTTTTCAATTTAGTTCATGTTAATGTTAAATGTAAAAAAAAATGTTAGTAAAATGTGAAATTACTTGTATATCCTTAGAGATCCAATTGAAAAAAAAAAGTATAGAGACCTAATTGAAAAAATTCGGTGAAATTATAAATATTCAATGAAAGATATTCCTATAATTTCTATTCAATGATTCTACAACATGAAAGATATTTCTATAATCTCTTTTATTTTGTCACTATCATTCTTTTACTTTTTTATATACAAATTGAAACAAAAATACATTCTCTTTTTTTTTTTTACTTTTAAAATACCTTATCTTAAGAGCCTAAAAAAAATGAATGGATAAAATAAAATAGAAATAATAGTAATAAGTATCTATAAAATTCAATTTTCATCATTCAAGTATTCATTATGATCATTTAACATTTTACATTTGTGTGGATTCATGGAATATAATTTGTGTCTTTATCATATCATGGTACACTGTAAAACCCGGTTAACTAATGACTAATTAGTCCATAAATGAGAATTTATTCTAGAAAGTAAAAATGTGATTTTTATGGCTTAATATGATAGAGGAGATTAAAACGAGAATTTCGATAACAAATTTCTAGAAATCGGTCCAAGATTGGACTGAATGGGCCAAACTAAATCAACCGGACCCATATTGGACCCTTGACCCAACCAAACTAAACCTAAAATCCTAAAAACAGCACTCTGTCTCCTCTCTAAACTTCACTCACGCTGAAAAAAGGAAAATGGGAGGGGAAGAACACTCTTCCAAAGTTCCAACTCTCATTTGATCTTCAAACCACCATAACTTTTGATCCGGAGTTCCGATTGTCGCACCGTTTGTGGCCACATATTCACCGCGTCAAGTTCTACAAAACCCACTACTTTGCTCTTGAGGTAAGTGATGAACAAAATTTTTGCGGGATCTAGAATTTTCACAAATAAATTCCCATTGTAAGTACAGCTTCTAAACCAACAAGAATCCTTTCGTACAAACGTTTGGTTGTTACAAGTAATAAACTCCTTTGGAATTGATAACCGAAGTATTTAAACCTCGGGTCGTCTTCTCAAGGAATTACAGAAAAGTATGATTTATTATTGGTTATGCAAAGGTATATTTTGGGGTTTTGAAAAGGTTTGAACAAATAATTTAATTGATAAGAAAAATAAATTAATAATTAGAAAATCTCTTGGCAAGGTATGAGAATTGAAAATCCCATCCTAGTTATCCTTATCAGGTATGATGAGTATTATCCGTTGCTCCTACTTAGTTAACCCTTACTAAATAAAGGAAAGTCAAGTAGACCAATTAATTTGATTCCTCAAGTCCTAGTCAACTCCTAAGGAATGACTAGCTTTAGAAGGATCCAAATCATCCAGCAAACTTCAAATATTAATCAACTGCTGAGTTTGATAACTCAAATATCACCAATTACTCAACCAAAGCCAAAAGGGAAAAATCCAAATTATTTATATAATAAATAAAAGAAAGCAATCATAAGTCTGAAATACCTCAAATTTATATTAAATAAGAAAATCAATCTAAACATAAAGAGTTCATAAACCAAATTGAGAAAATAAATAAAAGGAACATTGAACCTGTAATTGAAGAAGATGAAAATATTCTTAAGTCCTTTAAGAGAAATCCTAATCCTAAATCCTAAGAGAGAGGAGAGAACCTTTCTCTCCCTAAAACTAAATCTAAATTGTGAAAAGTGAATTCTGAGTTGTCTTCCTTCATTTCTCCACTTTGCAGCCTTTAATCTGTGTTTTCTGGGCTTGAAACTGGGCCGGAAATAGCCCAGGATTCACTAGTTGTGAAATCTGCCATGCTGATTTTCGTCATTGCGATGCGTCCGTGTGGAGTACGCGTTCGCATCGCCTAGATGTACGGCCACTATGGCAAATTATATATCAAATCGAAGCCCCGGACGTTAGCTTTCCAACGCAGTTAGAACTGCTTAATTTGGACCTCTGTAGCTCAAGTTATGACCGTTTGAATGCAAAGAGGTCAGGCTGACAGCTTTGGCAATTTCTTCAACTTCTTGTACTCCTTCCACTTTTTGCATGCTTCCTTTCTATCCTCTAAGTCATTCTTGCCCTGTAATCTCTGAAATCACTTAACACACATATCAAGGCATCGAATGGTAATAAGAGAGGATTAAACATAGCAAAATTAAGACCAAAGAAGCATGTTTTCAATCATAGCACAAAATCAGGAAGGAGAATGTAAACCCATGCATTTAGTATGAATAAGTGTATGAAAGATTGATAAAATCTACTTAATTAAGCACAAGATAAACCATAAAATAGTGGTTTATCAACCTCCCCACACTTAAACATTAGCATGTCCTCATGCTAAGCTCAAGAGAAGCTATAAAGGAGTGAATAGGAATAATAGAGAGTATGCAATGCAACCTATCTATGTGAATGCAACTACATACAAAATGTTTCTACCTACTTGGTTAAAAGTAAATAAGTTCTCCAAGACAAATATGAATCAAATTCCACTAATTCAAATCATACAGTGAAAACGAGTAAACTTGTAAGAAGATTGCTCATGAAATCAGGGAACATAGAATCAAGCACTGAACCCTCATTGGTAGTGTATATCACTCTAGTCTCTCAAGTGTATAGGGTAATTCACTCTACTCTTCTCTAATCATGCTTTCTAAACTTTGTTCTTCATCTAACCAATCAACAAATATTTAGCATACCAGTGCAAACATCATGAGGCCTTTTCAGGGTTGTAATGGGGCTAAGGTAAAGGTAAGGATGTATATATAAGGCTAAGTGAGCTAACAAAGTGAATCCTTGATTAGTCTAAGATCTCACCTAACATATACATACTTTATATAATTTAAAATGCTTTACCTAGCTACCCAAATTTTTTTCACTTTTGTATTACATGCTCATGTATCAAACTTATTTTTAAATTTTGTCCCATGTGCATTGATTCTTTTTTATTTTGCATTTGGGGTAATATATTTTTTTTGTATCCCCTTATTTTATTATTTAATAAATTTTTTTATTATTATCAATGCACATGGTAATTTAATTATTTTGATTTCACATGAGCATGCTTCCCAAACTTTCAAATAACTTATTCAATTTAATTCCCTACTTTTTTTCTATCATCACATGTTCCCATAAAGTTCCCCAAACTTAAATTATACACAATATCTATCTTAAGCTAACCAAAGATTCAACTTAGAATTTTTATTTTATTTTTCTGCTTAAGGCTAGTAATGTGGTTATAAAATAGAAGAGGGGTCAAAAGGCTCAAGGGGGCTAGCAGGGGTGATGTAAAAGGGTCAGCTTTTTGGGGTAAGTGAGCAAAATTATAAATAATGGCCTCAATCATATACAAGCATGTAAATACACTAAACAATAGACATATAGATTGGAATAAAATCTAGATTACAGTTATAGAGAAGAGAACACACAAGAATAAAATTCATGGTTTAAATAGTGTAACCATGTAAATAAGCTCAAAATCTTATGGGTTGTGTGTTCTTTAGCTTTTTAAACTATGTTCCAAATACAACTTCAAACAAATTTAACAAAAAATTTTCAATTTAAATTAGTGAAATATTATAAAAATTTCTTGAAAAAGAAAATATTACTTCAACCAAGTAGTAACTAAATACATAAAATCAAACAAACATGCAATGCAACATGCAAATGCAACAATGAACTAACAAAGAAAATGAAACAATGGTGTTGAAAAGAAGAAAATAGCTAACCCATGGAGATCGGTATCGACCTCCCCACACTTAAAGATTGCACCGTCCTCGGTGCATGCTGAGATGTGCATGTGGACGGGTGGCTCCGTAGCTAGTGCTCTTTGTGTTCCTTTTCTTGCTGGTGGTTTGGGAGTAGCTTTCTCATTACCTTTCTTGGTGGCCATCCTGAAAAGGGAAAAAGAAAGTAACATGTGAAGCTAGGGATTCAAGCAAGGAAGAGGACGGGAAAGGTAGTAATCAATGCACAGTAAAGAAGAAAGATGTTAACACATGGTCATGACTACATGTGAAAAGTCATCAATGAAAATATAGCAAGTGCATGTAATGACAATTAAATGCAAGATGTTTATTAGCATGCTGGCAAAGGCATGAGTAGCATAGATCAAGCATTAAATGTCCAAGTTAGATTACCAAGCCTGTCAAACTAACAATCTGTTTGTAATAACAATTATATTTAATTAATAAAATATAAAAAGAGTTTTTGTGAAAAGCAAGCATTTAGAGTAGTAGATTAAAAGAAATATAAAAATAGTGCACAATACCATATGGGAGTTTTCATAAACACTTAGCATGTATGGTAAATAAGATATAGAAAGTAATAAATTGAACATGCAAGCAACCCTATAAAGAGTAATATATAATTGTCAAACAATTCCTTAATAATCCACAAGCAAAATAATGAAAATAATGACCCAAATAAATTTCTAACACCAATGAAAATAATGCAATGAATGAAAGTATGCAAATAAATTAAATGAAATAGAATGGAAGTGAAGAGGGATGAGAAGTTAAAGGAATGAAGAAGAAGAAAGTAAGAAAGAAGGAAGAAAGAAGTAGAAAGGAGAGAAGAAAGAAGTAAGAATGTAGGAACAGGGCGCGACGCGCGCGCGCAGGGCACGCCTACGCGTGAAAACCGCAGTAACCATGTGACGTGTAAGCGTCGCCCACGCGTATGCGTGGGTGGTCAGAATTTAAAAATGGCTCGCACACATTAGTTACGCGTACGCGTGGGTGATTTTGTGCCTTGGGCACAGTGCCTGCACCAGGCCAGCACAACTTTCAGCCAATATACCTTTTACGTCGAATTCGCAAGGCACGCGTACGCGTCGATGACGCGTATGCGTGGGTGGCTGATTTTTCAAACGGCGCAGACACGTCCGTGTGGGCGTGTTTGTGCCTAAAGCACGCCTCCAGCCACGCTCCCGCGTAACTCTCTGTAAGGTTTAGCGTTCCCATGTGACGCGTGCGCGTGGGATGCGCTTCTTTTTTTTTAATAGATGCAAAAATGCAGAATGCAATGCTAATATGAATGTTATGCATGATTCCAGGTCCAATCAAAACTCAAAAACAAACAAAACAGACTAGAATTAAAACTGAAAAAGGAACGATCATACCATGGTGGGTTGTCTCCCACCTAGCACTTTTAGTTAAAGTCCTTAAGTTGGATATTTGATGAGCTTCCTGTTATGGTGGCTTGTGCTTGTATTCATCCCAAAATCTTCACCAATGTCTGGAATGCCAACAGCCTCCGGGGTCCCAAACAAGGCATGTAAAGCCCTTGAGCAATTTCAAGCAGGTTTTCAGGCTTCCGGGGGTGTTGAATGTCAGAATAGATTCCAGGATCCCAAACTTTGCTTTTACACCTGTCTTTGTCTTGATCTATATTTTTCCAGCCGGGGGGGGGGGGTAAGTAATCTGAATTCTCACTGCAGCAACCAAACAGCTTCTGAGACCCATTCAATTGAGCTTGACACCAATCCTTGCACTTCAAATTGAAGCATGGAATCTTATTGAATCTTGCATACCAGCTCGGAGCACGATTCATTTTCCTCTTACTCTTAAAATCACAAAGAGCTCTAAGCTGACCATCCGTCTCCAGTAGCCCATATTCAAGTGGAATTAGAAAGCTAAGGGATATGAATTTTACCCACTTGAATGTTGTGAAGGATGATGGCAACTTAGGGGGAGGGGTCTCCAACAACTTTGGCAAAGTGATTGCAGGCTTTACTCCCGTGTGTTCTTTCGTGACACTTTCTACCTTTTTGCAAGCTTCTTCACTATTAACCTCTTCTTCTTGGTAGCTTCCAATTTAATCTCTTCTTCATTGCTTACCAAGGGCATGGGAGGTTGTGCTTTTTCTTCTTTAAACTCCATGTCAAGTCCAATGGAAGAGGATTCAAATGTAGATAAGAATTCATCAATGATTGAATCCATCTCTTGATCATCCCCTTCAAAGTCTTCAACCATGATATGCCTTGGAGGTTGTACACCCTCCTCAACATCAACATCAAACACCTTGGAAGGAGGCTCTATGAATGGACTTCCCAATGGAGGCTCAGCATCTCCTAAGTCTTCGACCACTTCTTCTTCTTCAATAATTCCGACTTCCTCCATTTGTTCCAGTACAAAGTCATGATCCTTACTGTCCACTGGAGTTTCTAGTATCTTCTTCATGCTACGTTCTTCATTAGATTCTCCACATGAAGCCATGGGGGTTCCTTGAGTGTCCAAACGTCTGGAAGGTAATTGATTTATTACTTGCTCCAGTTGATGAAGGGTTGCATGAAATTGATCTACTGTTTCCTTGAGGTGAGCCTATGATTCTTGGGTCGATGGATAGGGATATGGTGCATAGGGAAGTGGTGGTTCTTGGGAATAATTGGATTGAAATTGGTGTGGATATGGGTTAGGGTCATATGGAGGTGAATGGTGGAAAGGGGCTTGTGAGTTTGGTGGTTCAAAGGTATGTTGTAGAGGTGGTTCATAAGCATAGGGTGGGGCTTGTTGGTAACTACAAGGGGGTCCACCATATCTATCATCTTGGTATGCATTGTAGAATGGTCTTCGTCCATGATATCTTGGAAGGTGATGTTGCCTAAAGGGTTGATCAGATCCTCTTGGCTCCGTCCATCTTTGATTGCTTTGACCTTGATGCATATTCCTGTTATAGCTTCCTCTTCCAGCAGCATAGTTGTAACCAGACTCATAGCCAAAGGGGTGATAGTTCATAGTAGTAGGAGAAAATTAAAAACAAAAACTAATGAAAAGAAGATATTTTGAAAAAAAAGATATGATTTTTGAAAAAAAAAAAGATAAGATAAGATTTTGAAAAAGATATGATTTTTGAGAAAAAAAGATAAGAAAAGATTTTGAAAAAGATATGATTTTTTTTGAAAAAGATTTGAATTTTGAAATTTAAAACTAAGATAAGATAAGATAAAATTTTAAAATAAAAATCTGAAAATTTTTTTTATGAAAAATATTTACAATAACCAATAATAAGGCACACGTTTGCAATTCCCCGGCAACGGCGCCATTTTGACGAACAAAATTCTCGCGGGATCTAGAATTTTCACAAATAAATTCCTATTGTAAGTACAGCTTCTAGACCAACAAGAATCCTTTCGTACAAACGTTTGGTTGTCACAAGTAACAAACCCTTTTGGAATTGATAACCGAAGTATTTAAACCCCGGGTCGTCTTCTCAAGGAATTGCAGGGAAGTATGATTTATTATTGGTTATGCAAATGATATTTTGGGGTTTTGAAAAGGTTTGAACAAATAATTTAATTGATAAGAAAAATAAATTAATAATTAGAAAATCTCTTGGCAAGGTATGAGAATTGAAAATCCCATCCTAGTTATCCTTATCAGGTGTGATGAGTATTATCCGTTGCTTCCACTTAGTTAACCCTTACTAAATAAAGGAAAGTCAAATGGACTAATTAATTTGATTCCTCAAGTCCTAGTTAACTCCTAAGGAATGACTAGCTTTAGAGGGATCCAAATCAACCAGTAAACTTCAAATATTAATCAACTATTGAGTTTGATAACTCAAGTGTCACCAATTACTCTACCAAAGCCAAAAGGGAAAAATCCAAATTATTTATATAATAAATAAAAGAAAGCAATCATAAGTCTGAAATACCTCAAATTTATATTAAATAAGAAAATCAATCTAAACATAAAGAGTTCATAAACCAAATTGAGAAAATAAATAAAAGGAACATTGAACCTGTAATTGAAGAAGATGAAAATATTCCTAAGTCCTTTAAGAGAAATCCTAATCCTAAATCCTAAGAGAGAGGAGAGAACCTCTCTCTCTCTAAAACTACATCTAAATTGTGAAAAGTGAATTCTGAGTTGTCCTCCTTCATTCCTCCACTTTGCAGCCTTTATTCTGTGTTTTCTTGCTTGAAACTGGGCCGGAAATAGCCCAGGATTCGCTAGTTGCGAAATCTGCCTTGCTGATTTTCGTCACTGCGACGCGTCCGCATGGAGCACGCGTCCGCGTAGAGCACGCATTCGCGTTGCCTAGCTGTACGACCACTATAGCAAATTATATATCAAATCGAAGCCCCGGACGTTAGCTTTCTAACACAACTGAAATTGCCTCATTTGGACTTCTGTAGCTCAAGTAATGATTGTTTGAATGCGAAGAGGTCAGGCTGGCAGCTTTGGCAATTTTTTCAACTTCTTGTATTCCTTCCACTTTTTGCATGCCTCCTTTCCATTCTCTAAGCCATTCCTGCCCTGTAATATCTGAAATCACTTAAAACACATATCAAGGCATCGAGTGGTAATAAGAGAGGATTAAACATAGCAAAATTAAGACCAAAGAAGCATGTTTGCAATCATAGCAAAAAATCAGGAAGGAGAATGTAAACCCATGCATTTAGTATAAATAAGTGTATGAAAGATTGATAAAATCCACTTAATTAAGCACAAGATAAACTATAAAATAGTGGTTTATCAGTAAGCCACGATTTTACTCCAGTTTTTTCAGCCTTAAATTCGAATTTTATAGAGAAAAAGTGTTGAGATTTTGGGCTCTTTGATATTATAGGACCAAACTAGCTTGAAGGAGAGGATTAATCTTGTCTCCTTGATCCTTGGATGTGGTAAGATTCTCAACCCTAGTGGAATTTGTTTGTTTATGATGTTTGGGTATTGAGTTGTTGTGTTTGGGTATGATAATTGTAGCTTAGGTAGTGTGTATGTGAATATTGAAGCTTGATTGAGATTTGGAAAGCTTGGAAAAGGGCTTTGGTGTGCTAAAATCTGTTCTTGGAGGTGTTGAAGCCTTGAGAGCTTGTGAAAAAGTTATTTGGAAGTGCTCCGGGTTGAGCGGGGAAATCGGCTAAGGTATGGTCTCGGTTTCCTGTATCTAAAATGTAATGTGGTGTGAAAACTTAGACTAGAGGCCTTAAGATAGGACTTGAATTGTTGGTGTTGTTGGATGGTTGAGATAAATTATGTGGTCATATATGTGATTATGAATATTGATGGTATGATGCATAAAAAATATGCATGTTTTGATATATGCTTGATGATTGGTTGAGGTTGAATTGTGGGTGAAACCATGTTGATGGTGAGGATGATATTGATTGTATGTAATGGTGGTTGATTGGAAATGGTGTTGTTGGAATTCGGGATGAGGAAGCATGTATGACATGTTAATGTGTTTGCAATTGAGTTAATTGGTTGAGATGGGTTAAATGGTGGGATGATGGTTTGTGAATTTGATAAAAAAATGTTAATGTATGAGCTGAGGAGGCTTGAGGTTGATTTTTGGTATGTCTTGGTTGGTTTTGAAAAGGGTTGAAATTGGTTTGTTTTGAAAATGGCACTTTGTAGTTTTGCATGATAATATGATTTTTGGGCATACTTTGATGGAGCATAACTTGGCCTCCGGATCCCCGATTTGTGCCAAATTTGTTTAGAAATGAAATTGGATCCGGGATATTTATGCTGTTCGAAGAACGGGTGGAAAATGATTTGAAACGGAGAAGTTATGCCCGATCTTCCAACGGACATAACTTCTTCATTTTAAATCATTTTTTGCCCGTTCTTCGAACGACATGAACATCCCGGATCCAATTTTATTTTTAAACAAGTTTGGCACAAAACAGGAATCCGGAGCCCAAGTTATATTCCATCAAAGTATGCCCAAAAATCATATTTTCATACAAAACCACAAAGTGCCATTTTCAAGACAAACCAATTTCAACCCTTTTCAAAATCAACCAAAACTTACCAATTTTATCCCTTTTTGAAATCAACCCAAAACATACCAAGAATCAACCTCAAGCCTCCTCAACTCATACATTAACATTTTCATTAAATTCACAACCACCATACTACCATTTTGACCCACCTCAATCAAATGGCTAAAATCCAAATACATTAACATATCATACATCATCTTTCATCCCAATTTCTAACAATATCATTTCAAATCAATCATCATTATACATAATCAATATCATACTCACCATCAACGTGGTTTCACCCACAAATCCACTTCAATCATTCATCAAGCATATATCATAACATGCATTTTTCTCACACATCACACCATCAAGGTATCAATATTCATAATCACATATATGACCACATCATATATCTCAATCATTCAACAACATCAACAATTCAATGCCTATCTTAGGGCCTCTAGCCTAAGTTTTTACACCACATTACATTTTAGATACATAAAATCGAAAACATACTTTAGCCGATTTCCCACGCTCAACCGGAGCACTTCCAAACCACTTGTCCCTAAGCTCTCAAGGTCTCAACACCTCCAAGAATAGATTTTTGTACACCAAAGCTCTTATTCAAGCTTTCCAAAATTCTAATCAAGCTCTAATATTCACATACACACTACCTAAGACACAATTATCATACCCAAACACAACATCTCAATACCCAAACATCATAGAACAATAAATTATACTAGGGTTGAGAATCTTACCACACCCAAGGTTCAAGGAGACAAAATTAATCTTCTCCTTCAAGAGAGTTGGGTCCTATAATATCAAAGAGCCCAAAATCTCAACACATTCTCTATGAAATTCAAAATTTAGGGATGAAGAACTGAAGTGATTTCGTGGCTTACCTCAAGAATAAAGTAGTGGGTTTTATAGAGCTCTTCGCGGTGAACACGTAGCCATAAACAGTGCGGCAATCGGAGCTCTAGATCAAAAGTTATGGTGGTTTGAAGATCAACCAAGGGAGAGAACTTGAGAGAGTGTTCTCCCCCCCCCCCTCCATTCTCATTTCAGCATGTAAGAGTGTGTTGTGAGGAGAGAGAATGCTGAAAATTAGGGTTTTAGCTTTAGTTAGGTTGGGCCAAGGGCCCACTATAGGTCCGATTGGCCCGGTTTGTCCCGTTCGGTCTAATCTTGGTCCGATTTCTACAGAATTGGTATCGAAATTCTCATCTCAATCTCCTCTATCATTTTAAGACATAAAAATAACATTTTTAGCTTTCTAGAATAAATTCTCATTTATGGATTAATTAGTCATTAATTAACCAGGTTTTACAATTCACATGAATATTGATGTGTTTTGTTTATAGTTTTCAAACCAAGGTACGGTCTAACAAAAAAAATAAACTTTTTATACTTCTATCCAAACTATAACACATGGTTAAAAACCATGTTAAAATATAATTCAAACATAATGTTGTTGAATAGGCCGCAATTAGTTGAAATTTGGTCTGCTTGCTTCAAACCATTGTTTGAGATTCCTCATGGTCAAAAACAAGACACACACTAAAACAGTGAAAGTAACCAAGATATTTTCATGCAATAAATGATCATTGACCAAAAAACAAATTGAAGAGTAGTCAAGTGAAGGAATTAACATTATTCATGTCAAAAACCATCACCAGTGCTACTGCCTGTACATTTACTTCAGTAGCTGAATCAAAAGCATCTTCGCTATCAATAGAGAACAACCTTAAAATTGACATCAAATACAACCAAATCCACATTACTTGTCAGAAGAACTAAATTAAGAAATAATTGCAGAGTGGACATAGCATACCAATGATATGTTTTCCAACTGATTAAGAAAATATTTTGATATAGTTACTATCCAACTAAATTAAGCATAACCAAATTATATATCAACTCATCAAAAAGATTTTACTGTTAGAATCCATGCCTCGGCTATCACACACACATTTGATACAATATTATCTAATGACAGTATAATAAATTTTACATTAATACTTAAGAGTATACTTACAGTATTCAAAATTAATCACTAAACCTTATTGCATTTGCACACCAATTGAACTTCACAAGTCATAATTACTACTACAACATCTAGGTTTGATCCAATCACTTTAAGTAAAAAAACGCACTATAGTATCTAAGCAAGAATTATGCTAAAAAGTGTTACTTGCAAAACAATATCTATAAGAATATCAAACACTAAATTAGAGCAAACCAATGTTAATAGTCTAATTATAGATAAAATTGGTAAACCAAAGAATTTTTTTAATTAAAAACAAAAGAGAAGAAGAAAGGAAAACCATGTCAAACAATATCAATAGTCACCAACTTGTTTATAATTTAGTTTTCAGAAGAAAGGGACTCTTGCAAAAAATCCTGACAAATTTAGGACGATAAGAAAGGAAAAAGGAAAATTCAAATCCCCATCACTACATAAAAAAGGGAAACAGAACCCTAATAAACTAGCATTATCACAGCAACAACAATCAACAATAAACAAAAGTCATAATCAACAAAATCATTTTATATATCAATTCATCAATTAACAAAACTCCTATATCAATTAAACCTGTTTCATCAACTTTGAAAAATAAAAAAAAATTTAACTCGTTACCTATTTTGGCATATCGACTTCAGCCAGCAAGGCGAGGTATGCCCAGGCGAGGCGTGGCACCACGACGTGAGGCATGGCGAGGGAACGCGGCGGAAGCCACGGACGAACAGCGCGGAGCAGATGCATGAACAGTGCAGAGCAGTGCAGCACAGATCAAGGATGACGGACGATGACGACGGACGCTCACGCTACCAAGGACGACGACGACGCAGATGGACGACGACACCAATGAACGAAAGAGAAATGACACTAACTTCAGAGAACAAGCATTGGCTATGGGTTTTTTAATTTTCGGACAAAATGCCAAGGGTTATTTTGGTATTTTGAAAAAATAGAGGTAAATTTAATTAGCTATTCTAACCCAATTATGAGAATATTTGATTTTAAACAAAATATTTTGTTATCTCAAATGGTTTGTCGTGGTAGAGACTAAATTGAAAAAAGATATTAACATCTAGAGACCCAATTAAAAAGAAAAAAAATAAAGGGACCTAATTGAAAATTCAATAAAATTATAAGAAGTTACAAAATAATTAAACCGAAATATAATCCCCAAACATGACTCAACATATGTGTTTTATGCCATTAAGGGCACAATTCAACACCATCGTTTTGAATTTTTTTAATTAGAAATGGTAAAACACAAAATGACACTATTGTTTTATATTTTTTTAAAATTAAAAATAATAAAAGACAAAATATCATATCATTGTCATTTTGTATTTTTCAAAAATAAAAAATATTATAAATGACAATTTTATAGTGTCGAATTGTGCAGTTTGCGTTATATTCCTTCACATGTATAAAACACAAAAATCATCAAATATTTTTAAAAAATATTAAAATTATCTCAATATTTAAAAATTCAGCCTATATTTCACACATGAATTAGCACACATGAAAGGTAAAGCATGTCAAATAATGAAAAAGTTGGAGAAAGATAAAATAAATATTAAAATATAAAATACATATTAAAAGTGACAGATATATGTATTTATATACAAATATATAATAACTGATTATATATATATATATATAATTATTTTTTTGTATGTTTTTATTATATTTTTAAATTATTACATATCTTTCAAAAAAATTTTCTCATAAATTTTTAAACACCATTTTGATATTTAAGAGTACCAAAAATATCACAATTATTTATAAAGACCCAAAACTCAGGTTGTCAACATTACAAATATTAAAAAATTAGTAAAAACTAAGACTTTGGGACAATCTGGTCTTTAGTGGACTAAGAGGTTCCTCAACAAGAGCAGCAGAAGAAGTCTGGGGATTATCAGATTGTGAGGCATTATCATCGTCCTCAGGAATGAAGGCAATCTCACCATTTATCACAACCTTGTTAAGGTCGATTACTGAGATATCTAGCTTGGAAGCAAGGACTCGAAATTGGGCCTTTAAATTATCTTTTGTATCATCCAATCCTTTAACAGGAGCTTCTTCCAACTCCTCATACTTCTGTTTCTACTTCTCAAGTTGCCTTTCTAGCTCAACCCTCTCCCTAGATATGCGAACATAGTTCTCCTTCGTTCTCTTTCGGGCTGTCTCAGCCTTATCACACTTTTCATCAGGCTACTTCACCATCTCGCAAAATCGGGCAGCATCCGACTTTATTGCAGTCCTTTTAGCATCCTACTTAGCTTTAGCCTTCTCGAGCTTGGCCACTTTGGCACAAGCTTGGTCACTTCACCTTGAAGAGCATTTAGGAGAGCTTGACAAAGTTTTTTTATGAGAGCTACGCAGACCCTAGCTGTTCGGATACCCTCCATTGGCTAACATTTTCAAGATCCTCTCTATGGCAGTGTCATCCATGCCAACTGAACTATCAGGAATAATAAACTCTTCAATAAATCTAACAGCATCAAACCATTAAACAAAGACACTCCCGTATTTTTTAGAAGGAGTTTTTCTTGTATTATGAGAAGCTTCGGACTTTGATTCTTTTGAGGGCTTAGAAAAAGGAGGAACTACTAGAGGAATCACCTGAGGAGGGGAGATCTCTTGCAAAAGAGGAGGGGGTTGTGCATACTTGCCTGCTTGGAAAGAGGTCGAGCCAGACTTGGGAGGAGGAGTTGAGTTACCACCCGACTTCTCGGACTCTAGTTGTTGGGTCTGATGAGCTGCAATGTTTTTTTTTTGCTCGTTTGATCTTTCTGTATGTGTTCGAGTTGTTGTCCACTTTTTCTACAAAAAATCAAGAAGAGACTAAGTAAATACAGAAGTTATATATAAGAAAGCTATCTACAAAATAAAACTATCTACCTAACTTGGTCAAGACATGACTCAGTTTAGCTACCAGAAATCTTTTGGTGTTGAGATTAGGAACTCGACTCCAACACTCTTAAAATAAAGTTACGATCAATTGCTCCTCCTCATCAAGATCCTCAAAGTCATACTTTACAACTGTTGACTTTCCTTCCCAATACAAGCAGAACATATATTGGGATTTGTTATTAATGTAAAAAGGTCAGACATCCTCCCGAGGTTAGATTTTGAAGTAATAATTTTTGAAGTCGTGGAAAGACTCTTCAAAAATAGAAAATACTTTCCAACCTTAAATAGCTTGAAAAGAGGTCCACTGTTGCTTTTTTGAGCTAAAAAATCTGGTTAGTTGGAATAGTGGTGCGCGAATTAGAATTTCGGAAAGCTTAACTGGCAAGTGCACCGGGTCATCCAAGTAATACCTCAGGTAAGTGAGGGTCGATCCCACGAGGATTGTCAAACTAAGTAACAATGGTTATCTAACTGGTTTAGTAAGGCAAATCAAAAAGAGGTTTTGATGGTTAAAAGCGCATAAAACAATAACAGAAGAGTAAAGAAAGCAATAAAGGGTTTGGTGTGAAAACAATAAGAGAAAATAGTTAAGGCTTCGGAGATGTTTATCTTTCCGAATTAAAAGTTCTTACCAACTATTTTAACAATGTAGATTCATTCCATGGCAAATTGTAAATGTCTAAATCCTAATCTTTTAGTGATTTAGCCTCCTCTAACCTTCATTAACCGCCACTCTCGTTGTCACTTAATTCCTATTGGAGGGTTAAGTTCAAAAGCTAGTTTATGGCCACAAAAACCTTAATTACCCAAAGTTAACAGGATTATATGTCACATATCCCAATTAGTTTATGTAATTAGCAATTTAGGAGGAATTTGTTTTTAAGCTGTTGTTCAAGCGAGATAACTCTCTCAAGAATCACAAGAACTCAAGTAGAATAAGAATCATACTCTCGTTCCACCTAAATTCATAAGATTAAGAACAAAAACAATCATTGACACTGAATCAGTACATTAATTAAAATAGAAGAATAATAATCTTAATTCATAGAAATAAACAGAGCTCCTAACCTTAACCAAGAGGTTTAGTTGCTCATAACTTACAAAGAAAATAAGGTTAAAAAAAGTGTGGAAGAGAGAATAATGTTCGAACCCCTTTAAGGAAGGATCTTTTTCCCTTTTATATCTAACCTAATTTGATTTGGAAATAAAATAAAATAATAAATCCTAAGACTAAAAGATATGGTTTGTAAATAAAAATTACAAAGAGAAAATAAAATATAACTAATATAAATACTAAATCTACTAGAGATGCTCCAAGAGTGGGCCTTCAGCTTCGAATTCAGCTTCCTGTCATTAAACGCCATATTGGGCGTTTAACGCCCTAAGGGGAACAACTTCATACATGCCATATTAGGCGTTTAACGCCCAGCCAGCGTTTAGCACCCTGTTTGGGGGGGGGGCTGCCAGCTTTTCTTTTTTTAGCTTCAAATTTTGTCAAACTGCTCTGAATTTCACCTGAAATCATAAAAACACTAAAACAACTCAAAGTAGCATCCAAAGAGGATTTTGCACTGAAATTAAGTAAAACAAAATAAAATCTAACTAAAAACAACTGGAAATTGATAAGAAAAAGGGTACAATATGCTCACACATCACAATACCAAACTTAAATTGTTACTTGTCCTCAAGCAACCAAAAACAGTGTAAGACCAAGAAGAGAAAATGTCTAAGACTTGAGTTGTCATTTAATCTCAGGTCTAGTTACTGAATGGGGCTAATGACACTCTAATTTTGAATAGCTTTGGATCTCACTATCCTTTGAAGCTCAGGAATATTAGTGTCCTTCAAAACTAGAACTTGGATAATATTATAGATTTTCTTCCTTAGGCTCTAATTGATTCTTGAACACAGCTCCTTTTTCCTTTGGTGCTTTGCACCTTGAGCCTAGCCATGACTCTGAGTATTTTGTCTTCAAGCTTAACTTGATACACAAATACCATAAGCATTTAACTGGGGTATTCCTTGAGTTCGAATTTCTCTTTCTTTTTCTCCTAGACAATGGTACTCAGAGCCTTAGGCATACTCTGTAATAGTAATGGGTCACGACTTTAAGTGTTCAGTCTTAAGAGTTGCTTGACACTTTCACACCACAAGCATATGGTTAGGGAAAACTACTCTTTTAAGCTTTAGATCAGTTTTGACCCTCCTAACCATTGATGCTCAAAGTCTTGGACCTTTTCTTTTGATTTTTCTCTTTTTTTTTCAATTCTTTTTGCTGTTTATTTTGCTTCAAGAATCAATCTTTTTCGTATTTCAGAGAATTAATAATACTTATCTAAGTTCTCGTTCCTCAAGAATCAACATTCTCAACTCCAATATTTAAATACGCACAATTAATTCATGCATCTAGAAATAGAGATAGTGCTACCACACCAGAGTAACTGGAAAACTCAACAAATATAACTGAAAATCTCATGCATTTTATTATTTCTTTTCTTTTAAAATTTTATTTGAACTCAGTGAACAATACATGAGACATCTTTCAAAAGGTAAACATAAGGTACTAAAATAACAACTTAACTCAAAAGCAAGGAAATCCTACTAGTGATCATGCAACTCAGAATTGGAAATAAGAAATAGAATGAAATACTGAAAAATAGAAATAAGATAAAGGGGAGGAGAGTGAAACTCAACCACCTCAGTCATGGTAGTTGCTGCTCCCTTTGGGGAATCTTTTCTGGTGCTTTAGCTCTTCCAGCTCACGCCCCTGCTTCTGCTGTTCCTCTGTTAGCTTATGGAGGTGGGTGGATGATGAGCAGATATTTTATACGCTTTTTGGCATCATTTTAATATAGTTTTCAGCATGTTTTATTTAAGTTTTATTATATTTTCATAGGTTTTAGTGTAAAATTAACATTTTTGGATTCTACTTTGAGTTTGTGTATTTTTATGCAATTTTAGGTATTTTCTGGCTGAAATTGAAGAGTTGGAGCAAAAGTCTGATTCAGAGACAAAGAAAGCACTGCAGATGCTATCCGGATCTGACCTCCTTGCACTCGAAAGAGCTTTTCTGGAGCTACAGAAGATCAAATGGAGCGTTCTTAATGGCTATGGAAAGCTAACATCCAGAGCTTTCCATCAATGTATAATAGTTTATATTTTTCTTCAGAATTAAAGGTCCAAAACTGGCGTTCAACACCTGCCTTCTACCCTATCCTGGCGTCCAATGCCCAAAGGAGAAGAGACCAGCATCCAACGCCCAAGAAGGAACCCCTAGCCAGCATTTAATGCCCTAGAGGCCTCCTAACATGTGGATCTCAATCAAGCACAGCCCAAACACTCACCAAGTAGTCCCTAGAAGTGGATTTTAGCACTAAAAGACTGTTTTACCTTTCTTATGTAATCCTTAGTCATTAGTCTAGTATTTATTTGAGAACTTTTACAGACTAAGGGGGAGGACCGATCATATTTTCATTTTATCATTGTATTTTTCTATCAGTATGAGTTTCTAAACCTCCTAGGTTGAGGGGACGAGCTCTGCTGAGTTTTATGGATTAATAAAGTACTACTGTTCTATCTCAATACTTGTTTGATTCTCTATTCTAAGATGTATATCCGTTCTTCATCATCATGAATGCGTTGAACTGGCACAAGTTTATCTCATTCTACAGGGATTCAGAGTGAGTCTTTTATCGGACAATGATGAACCACCAGCTTGATTATACATCTCTTAGACGGCTAATCCACGACTTCGTTGGGGACTTCTCGAGACACCAGTTCAGCCAAGGTATAGGAAGATTAGAGTCTTCATGGTAGATACTAGAACCAAAGGCGCAGCATCCTCTGATCTGGAAGATTCGACCTTGTCTGTGGCATTTTGAGTAGGATCACAAAAGAGAATGAACCGCAGGAGCTTCACCCTCAATCAGAATGGATCTGCATTAACCCTGGAGTTCAGATCTGGAGGAGCATTAGTGATCTTGTAATAAAGACATTGATCACACATAGCCTGCCATAGAAGAAATCATTCACAGTTGGAATAAACAGGAAGACCAGATTAATTCAGAAGAACAAATCATCTCCAAGCCTTAACCATCTTCTTTTCATTGTAAACACATCAACCTAGTAACGTTTTATTTATTTTCTTTTTATGCATTTTAAACAATCAACCAACTTCTCTATCCGCCTGACTAAGATCTACAAGATAACCATAGCTTGCTTCAAATCACAATCCTCGTGGGATCGACATTGACTCATTCACGTATTACTTGGATGACCCAGTGCACTTGCTGGTTCAGTTGTACGAAGTGTGAAAATTCGTGCACCAGTGGATTGGCTCTCGTGCTCCTGTTTCAGCTGATCCATAGTGGATATCAATTGTCCGATCTGAGTCCAGTACTCACATGGAGGGAGATCTTGTCCTTGAGGCAGTTCATGCTACTTCTTTAAAGGAGGGAAAGTCGGCTTCTAAGGTGGTGCTTGCCCAAGTTCCTGAGTGTACTCCATACTCTTCTTAGTGATTGGGTTGTCCACTGCAATAAGCATATCTCTATCAATCTGGACATTGGCCGCCTCACATAAGTGGGAGATGATGTGAGGAAAGGCTAATCTAGAGAGGATTGAGGGTTTTGTTGTGATGCTTTATATCTCCAGAGGGATCACCTGATGAACTTCCACCTCATTGTCAAGTATAATGTAGTGAATCATCACAGCTCACCTCACAGTAACCTCGGACCGGGTACTGGTAGGGAGGATGGAGCGTTGAATAAACTCCAATCATCCTCTAGCAACTGGCTTCAGATCATTCCTTCTCAGCTGGTATGGCTGGCCTTTGGCATCCTTCCTCCATTATGCTCTAGATTCACGCCTCTGACATGCTTGTATTTAATCCAAACATTGGCATAGAAATCTCGCACCATCAATGCTCCAATCTTAGTTACGGGGTTGGCCAGAACTTTCCAACCCAGTCTCAGAATCTGGAACTGAATCTTTGGGTACTCATCCGGCTTCAGATCAAAGTGGACTTCGGAAATCACCTTCTTCTTGTACACCACCTCATAAAAATTCTCCTCATGTGTGTTAGATGAGAACCGGGTGAAGTCCCATGGATCAGAGGTGGGGGTATTCTCTTTCCTTTTCCTTGAGGATGATTCTCTGGTCTTGGGTGCCATAGAGTCTCTAAGAAAAATTGAAGAACAAAAGCAGAGCGCCCAACACCAAACTTAAAATGTTTGCTCATTCCCGAACAAAGTAAGAAAAAAAATAAGAAAAGGAAACTAAAAAAGAAATAAAAGAGATAAAGGAGAATGGGTGTATGGTGAAGGGGGGCTTCGGCCTTGGCTAAGGAAAAAGGAAAAAGGAAAAAGGAAAAAAGAAAAGTGTGTATGGTGAAGGATAAGTAAGAAGGAGAGAGTAGTTTGAGGTATTGTGAAAGTGAAAGAGGAGTGGGGTATTTATAGGTGGGGAAAGGGGAGGGTTCGGTTATGGGAATGGGTGGGGGAAAATTGAATTTGAATTTTGGGTAGTTGGGAGGAGATATTGATGGGATTGATGAGAGTGGATTGGATGGAATGAGAGGTGAGTTGAGAGAATCAAGGGAAGTGATGGGTGATAGGATGGATGAATATGGATGAAAAAGTGGGTAAGGAGGAGAGAGAGAGAATGGGTAAGTTTGAATGGATAAATTGGTTGGGAGTTGGGGTTTATCCAATAGCCAAAACAGTGCTTCATTCTTGAAACCTCCCCCTTGGGTATTAAATGCTGGTTTTGGCATTTAACGCCAGCAGGGGACATACTTTTTTTTTTTTTTTTGAAATTAGGGATGAGCAACCCTGGCGCTAAAACCTTGAAAACGCCCAAATTAGGCATTAAACACCCATGCCATGCTCTCCTCGTGGCGCTAAACGCCCTCCTTGGCATTTAGCGACCCCAGCATGTTTTCTCCAGGGTATTCTATTCTTTTGTCTGAATCTTTCTGTCCCTGTTCTAAGTGCTGTACATGATCACAAACATTAGAAGACCTAGAAAAACTATGAAAATGACAAATAAAATGATATGAAATAAAACTAAAATAAAACTGAAATAAAACTGAAATAAAACTGAAACAAACTAAAGGATACTTATAGTTGGGTTGCCTCCCAACAAGCGTTTCTTTACCGTCACTAGCTTGACGATCACATCTACTATGTCAGCAGATGGGTAGATCTCTGATGATCAATCTCATCTCCAAGATAATGTTTTATCCGCTGGCCATTGACTATGAATTTGCTATCTGAATTCCTATCTTGAAGTTCCACATGACCATAGGGTGACACTCCAGTGACCGCAAAGGGTCCAGACCATCTAGACTTAAGCTTCCCAGGAAAGAGCTTGAGTCGAGAATTCAATAGTAAAACCTTCTGCCCATGCTCAAATACTCTTGAAGTTATCTTTCTATCATGTCACTTTTTGGCCATTTCCTTGTAGAGCTTGGCATTCTCATAGGCAAAGTGTTTGAACTCATCAAGCTCATTTAGATGGAGTAGCATTTTCTCTCCTGCAACGTTGGCATCGAAATTCAGGAACTTTGTTGCCCAATATGCTCTGTGCTCCAACTCCACTGGCAAATAACAAGCCTTATCATAGACTAACTGGTATGGAGACATTCCAATAGGGGTCTTGAAAGCTGTCTTGTATGCCCAGAGAGCATCATCAAGTCTCCTTGTCCAGTCCTTCCTTGAGGTGCTCACTGTCTTCTCTAAAATCCTCTTGAGTTCCCTGTTTAAAACCTCAGTCTGTCCACTTGTATGTGGGTGATATGGAGTTGCCACTTTATGATGGACTTCATATCTTTACAGAAGTGACTCCAACTATTTATTGCAGAAGTGGCAGCCCCCATCACTGATCAGTGTCCTTGGGACACCGAACCTGTTGAACATGTACCTTTGCAAGAAGTTCAGCATGACTCTAGTGTTGTTAGTGGGTGATGTTATTGCTTCCACCCATTTGGATACATAGTCCACTGCCACCAAGATGTATGTTTTTTATTTTGAGGGTGAGAAGGGTCCCATGAAATCAATCCCCCATAGGTCAAACAACTCAACCTCTAGAATTTCTTACTGTGGCATTTCATGATTGTGAGGAATATTCCCGGCTCTTTGGCATTTGTCACAGTTTCTTACAAACTCCCTTGAGTCTCTGAAGAGGGTCGGCCAGTAGAATCCGCTCTAAGCACCTTGGTGGCTGTTCTTTCGCCCCTAAAGTGGCTTTCATACTCATAATTGTGACAATGCCAGAGGATCTGTTGTGCTTCGTCATCTGAGACACAATGTTTGATCATCGCACCCGAGCATCTCGTGAAAAGGTAGGGTTCATCCCACAAGTAATATTTAGCATCATGTAAAAGCTTTCTAACTTGTGATTTAGTGTACTCCTTGGGGATGAGCCTCATGACTTTATAGTTTGCAATGTCTGCAAACCATGGAGTCCTCTGGATCATAAAGAGTTTTTCATATGAGAAGGTCTCAGTCACAACAGTGGAGGATAGTTCCCCCTTTTCAGGCTTAATCCTGGATAGATGATCAGCCACTTAATTCTCTGACCCTTTCCTGTCTCTAATCTCAATGTCAAATTCATGAAGAAGTAGTATCCACCTAGTCAATCTTGGTTTAGAATCCTGCTTGGTTAGAAGATACTTAAGAGCAGTATGGTCAGTATAAACAATAACATTGGAACCAATTAAGTAGGATATAAACTTATCAATTACATAGATAATAGCCAGTAATTCCTTTTTTGTAGTGGTGTAATTATTTTGCGCGTCATTCAAAATACGACTAGCATAGTAAATGACGTGCATAAGCTTGTCTTGTCTTTGTCCCAAGACAACCTCTATAGCATAATCACTGGCATCACACATTAGTTCAAATGGCAATTCCCAGTTGGGAGGGGTAATGATGGGTGCAGAAACAAGCTTCGCTTTTAAAATTTCAAAGGCATGCAGGCATTCTTTGTCAAAAGCAAAAGGGTGTCAGCAACCAGAAGGTTGCTCAGGGGATTCGCAATTTTAGAAAAATCCTTTATAAACCTCCTGTAAAATCCTGCATGTCCTAAGAAACTTATTACTGCCTTAACATTAGTGGGTGGTGGTAATTTTTCAATTACTTTCACCTTAGCTTTATCAACTTCTATTCTCTTGTTTGAAATTCAGTGACCAAGAACAATTTCCTCAGTTACCATAAAGTGACATTTTTCCCAGTTCAAAACGAGGTTTGTCTCTTGACATTGTTTCAAGACCAAGGCTAGATGCTTAAGGCAAGAATTAAAAGAATCGCCAAAAACAAAGAAGTCATACATAAATACCTTAATGAACTTTTCAACCATGTCTGAAAAAATAGAAAGCATACACCTCTGAAAAGTTATTGGGGCGTTACAGAGTCCAAATGGCATCCTCTGGTAAGCAAATACTCCAAAGGAACAAGTGAATGCCGTCTTCTCTTGGTCTTGAGGGTCTACTGCAATCTGATTATAGCCAGAGTATCCATCTAAAAAGCAATAGAAAGCATGGCCGGCTAGCCTCTTAAGCATTTGATCAATGAAAGGTAAGGGGAAGTGGTCTTTCCTTGTAGCATTATTGAGCCTCCTGTAGTTAATACACATGCACCATCTTGTGACAGTTCTTATGGGGATAAGCTCCTTCTTTTCATTTTGAATCGCTGTCATGTCCCCCTTCTTGGGAACTGATGCGTGAGCATTTTTCCTATCTTTTCCTAGTGAATTTGCATCTAATTTGTTGAGTTTGATAAAGAATTAATTATCTTTTAGCCAATATGGATGCTACTTTGAGTCTTTTGCAATTTTGTTTATTTTAGGTGGCATTTGACTGGATTTGATGGAGTTTCTGCAGTACAAGAATCAAAGGAGATGGCAGCGAGGAGCGATGCGTATGTGTGACTGACACGTGCGCGTGATTTGGAGCTTTCCATGGCGACGTGTGCGCGTGATCGACGCATCCGCGTGACTTGCGAAGAAGACCAGCGATGCGTACGCGTGACATGCGCCACGTGCAGAAAATGCAGAAAAATGCTGGGGCGATTTCTGGGCTGTTTTGACCCAGTTTTTAGCCCAGAAAACACAGATTAGAAGCTGCAGAATGGATAAAACATGTGGTCCCCACCCATCAACTAAAGACCTACTGATTATTCTGATTTAAATTTAAATCTTATTTGTTAGGAAAAGATATTAATTTTGGTTTTAGAAGATAGATTTTAAATTTATTAGGATTAGATATAAAAGGATATGCAACATTGAACTTTTCATTCAATTCCAGACTACCAAAATACATTTTATAAGAATCCTTATTTTCTTCTCTGAACCATGAGCAACTAATCCTCCATTGTTAAGGTTAGGAGCTCTGTCTATTTGTATGGATTGATTTTATTACTTTTTCTATTTTAATTCATGTATGGATTTATAATTTAAGAATTTTCTTCGCTCTTTATCTTATGAATTTGGGTGGAACGGAAGTATGACCCTCTTTCTATTTGAGTTCCTGTAAAACTTGGAAAAGCTCTTTACTTGAACAACAGCTTGAAAATATATTCTCCTAAATTTTAATTATCTGGAGTTAACGGGATACGTGACATATAATTCTTTTATTTTTGGGTAATTAGAGTTTTTGTGGCATATAAACTGGAATTTGATCATGCATCTTCTAATTGGAATTAATTGACCAAGGAATTGACAGTTAATGAATTTTAGAGGAGACTAGAAAGGTCTAAGGAATTAGGGTTTAGTCACATATAGTTTGCCATAAATTAAATACTACATGATTAAAATAGTTAGTAAGAAAAGTTAATCCGGAAGAATAGATAACTCTGAAGCCTTAACTGTTTCTCTAATATTTTATTTTCAACTTATTTACTTGCATGCCTGCCTTATAATATTTTCAAATTTAAACCTTTTGAATATCTCAAAACCCTTTTCTGCTTGCCTAACTAAGTAAATCTTTTAACAATTGTTGCTTGATCCATCAATCCTCGTGGGATCGACCCTCACTCACCTGAGGTATTACTTGGTACGACCCGGTGCACTTGCCGGTTAGTTTCTGGGTTATAAAATTACTGCACCAAGTTTTTGGTGCCGTTGCCGGGGATTGATAGTGATTAACAACTATTAGTTGTTTGATTGCTTAGATT
The DNA here is from genome assembly GCF_003086295.3 of Arachis hypogaea. Lineage (NCBI taxonomy): Eukaryota > Viridiplantae > Streptophyta > Magnoliopsida > Fabales > Fabaceae > Arachis > Arachis hypogaea. The sequence goes on along the minus strand of NC_092041.1, from coordinate 93,670,421 downwards.
AGGCGTTTTATTTTTAATTAAAATCTATTTTTAAAATTTTTCGAAAAAATATTTAAATAAATAAATATCACCAATATTTTTCTTAATTTCTGAAATTAAGTTTGGTGTTTCCTAGTTAGTTTTATTTTAATTTTTTTCTTATTTTAATTCTTATAATTCTGTTCTTTCTTCTTTGCTTTCCTGTTTACCACATGGTGCGTTTAATCCTTTTTGGTGTTTTGTGCTAAAAAAAATAATAGAGAGAGATCACATGGGTTATTACTCACACCCAAGTAGTGATTCATATTATGGTTGATGGAGGAGCTATCCAAATTTTGGTTGGCAAAGTCAAAACCAAAGAGATTTCAATGCTCTATGTTCCAACTATCAAGAGTCACCACCTCCATATTCATATCAAGAACCACCATCTCAATATTCATATCAAGAACCATCATCTTTCTATCCATATCAAGAACCATCATCTCCTTCTTATTCATATCAAGAGCCACCATCTTCTTATTCATCTCAAATACCATCAGATCTTGAGCTCCTCATGAAAGAATTCCTACATGATATAAAGACGAATGTCAAAAATATAGAGAATTATGTGCAGACGATGACCAAGAACCAGGAAGAGGAACAAGCAAATTCCTTCCCAAGAGATACAATGCAAGATCCTATGGAGGAAAGTGAGAAAACCAATCAAAGGAGTTTATACTCCAGTGAATTAGAGAACTTTCCACCCTTACATATGGAAGAAGAGGAAGATGCACAACCTCCCATGCCCTTGGTAAGCAATGAAGAAGAGATTGAATTAGAAGAAAGCTACCAAAAAGAAGAGGTTGAAATTAAGGAAGCTTGCAAAGAGGTAGAAGAATTCAAAAAAGAACACAAGGGAGTGGATCTTGCAAGACCTCTTCCAAAGCCATCACCGTCTAATACAACATTCAAGTGGGTAAAATTTCTATCCTTAACCTTTACTTTCCCACTTGAATATGGGCTACTGGAGACGGATGGTCAACTTAGAGCTCTTTGTGGCATTAAGAGTAACAGGAAGATGGTTAGTGGCAAGAGTTGTCAAGCAAGGTTCAATATGGTTGCATGCTCCAAATTGAAGTGCAAGGATTAGTGTAGAGCTCAATTGAATGGATCTAGAAGGTTGTTTGGATGTCTCTGTGAGAATTCAGATTGCTTGCCACCCGGTGGGAGCAATGGTGATCCACAAGAAGACGGATGTAAAAGCAAGGTTTGGGACCTGGAATTCATTCCCACAATCAACACTCTTGGGGCCTTATCACTTGCTTCAAACTTGCTCGAAGGGGTTATGCGCCTAGTTTGAAATCCCGGTGGCCATTGGAATTACAAACATTGGTGGAGATTCTTGGATCAGTACAAGCACAAGCCACCATGACAAGGAGCTCACCACATGTCCAACTTAAGGACTTTAACTAAAAGTGCTTGGTGGGAGACAACCCACCGTGGTATGATCGCTCCTTTTCATTCTTAGTTGTTTTTCGTAGTAGTAGTTTTCTTACTTATTTGATTTTTATTGAGTTCTTACTAATTTTCTGATCATGCAGCTATTTTAGAATAGGAACCGGATAATAGTAAAAAAAGGGGAGCACATGACGCGCAAGCGTCGCTGACGCGTACGTGTCATATGCATGTGTGTGAAAAATAAAATTTGACAGAGAGTTGAGAGGGAGTAGCGCTGGAAGCATGCTGGAAGCACAAGCCGCTTCACGCGTACGTGGTGCACGAAATTGTGATCTCAATGGCGCCAACAACTTGGTACGCACAATTGTATTCTCAATTCTTTTTCATAACTTTGCACAACTAACCAGCAAGTTCACTGGGTCGTCCAAGTAATAAACCTTACGTGAGTAAGGGTCGATCCCACGGAGATTGTCAGCTTGAAGCAAGCTATGGTCATCTTGTAAATCTCAGTCAGGCGGATTCAAATGGTTATGGAGTTTTGATAATTAAAAGATAAGTAAACATAAAATAAAGATAGAGATACTTATGTAATTATTCATTGGTGGGAATTTCAGATAAGCGTATGGAGATGCGTTCTTCCTTCTGAATCTCCGCTTTCCTACTGTCTTCATTCAATCATTCATACTCCTTTCCATGGCAAGCTGTATGTAGGGGGATCACCGTTGTTAATGGCTACCGTCCATCCTCTCAGTGAAAATGGTCCAGCTACGGGTTACGTAGGGCTAATCATCTATCGGTTCTCACTCGTGTTTGAATAGGATTCATTGATCCTTTTGCGTCTGTCACTACTCCCAACATTCGTGAGTTTGAAGCTCGTCACAGTCATCCCTTCCCAAATCCTACTCGGAATACCACAGACAAGATTTAGACTTTTCGGATCTCAGAAATGCTGCCAATTGTTTCTAGCTTATACCACGAAGACTCTGATCTCAAGGAAGTGAAGGCTCTGTTGTCAGGAGAGGCAATTGAATGCATGGACCAGGAATCCAAGAGATACACACTCAAGCTATTGCAGATAGAACGGAAGTGGTTGTCATGCACGCATTCATAGGTGAGAATGATGATGAGTGTCACGGATCATCACATTCATCAGGTTGAAGTACGAGTGAATATCTTAGAATAAGAATAAGCTTGAATTGAACAGAAAAATAATAGTACTTTCTATTAATACTCGAGAAACAGCAGAGCTTCACACCTTAATCTGTGGGGTGTAGAAACTCCACCGTTGAAAATAAAAAAGTGATGATGGTCCAGGCATGGCCGTGAGGCCAGCCCCCAATGTCTAAGGACTAAAAAATGATCCAAAGATGTTCCAAAACATATATCATGTCAATACAATAGTAAAAAGTCCTATTTATACCAAACTAGTTACTAGGGTTACAGAAATAAGTAAATGATGCAGAAATCCACTTCCGGACCCACTTGGTGTGTGCTTGGGCTGAGAATTGAAGCTTTCATGTGTAGAGACTTTTCTTGGAATTAAACGCCAGTTTTTATGCCAGTTTGGGCGTTTAACTGCAGCTTCTATCCTGTTTCTGGCATTTAACGCCAGAATAGGGCAGGAAATTGGCATTTGAACACCAGTTTACGTCGTCCACACTCAAGCAAAGTACGGACTATTATATATTGTTGGAAATCCCAGGATGTCTAATTTTCAACGCAATTGAGAGCGTGCCATTTGGGTTTCTTTAGCTCCAAAAAATTCATTTCGAGTGCAGGGAGGTCAGAATTCAACAGCATCAGCAGTCCTTTTTCAGCCTTTGAATCAGATTTTTGCTCAGGTCCCTCAATTTCAGCCAGAAAATACCTGAAATCACAGAAAAACCCACAAACTCATAGTAAAATCTAGAAATGTAAATTTTGCTTAAAAACTAATAAAAATATACTAAAAAGTAGCTAGATCCTACTAAAAACTATCTAAAAACAATGCCAAAAAGCATATAAATTATCCGCTCATCAGTACGCTTAACCCACGCGTGCGCGTCATTTGCACTTTTCGCCTTCCACGCGTGCGCGTCAGTGACGCGTACGCGTGACCTCGAAATTCGACGTAAATATGTGTTTGGGCAGAGCGTCGTGTTGGCTTGCGGCTGGAAGTGTGCTAGAAGCACAAAACTTGTTCACGCATACGCATCCCTGACGCGTGCCCGTCATTTGCACAGATGGCCATCCACGCGTGCGTGTGCATGACGCGCACGCGTCGTATGAAAATATTGGTTTCCAAGCCATGCGAACAGAGAGTTGTGCGAGCGCGCGGCTGGCTTCGCCGCGATCTGAACAAACCAAGGGCACGCGGACGCATGCTTAACGCTCACGCGTCATTTAGAAAATTGCGCGACCCATGCGTACGCGTGCTGCACGCGTACACATCGCCTACGCCGCACAACTACTCTAGTTCACCGCTTAGTTTTAATTTTCTTTCCCCCTCCCAATCTTAATTCTCTCTTATTCTTTTATCCTTTTCTTTTTCTTTCATCATAATATTTGTCTCTTTCTATTTTTCAGTTCTTCTTTGCATGAGGACAAGCAAACCTTTAAGTTTGGTGTTGACACTTCGCTTAAGGGTTTTCTATTTATTCCTATGGCACCAAAAGGGAGGTGAATCATCTTCAGTGAGAAGCACAACCTGAAGAATAAAGCGACTGCTAGGATAACTAAGGTGGTTGAGCTCCTTTCATTTTTTTTCCTCCCCTCTTTTTCTATGTTATGTTCTGATTTTCTGCTATCTTGCTTTGTTTGTTGCAAGATCCTCTATTAGTTAGAATCCTAGGACTAGTTTAGTTTTCTCTTAATTGCTTTAATTTTGAAAAGATATCTCATGTATTACTCACTGAGCTTGAATTCAAATAAAAAATACAGAAGTGACGTATTGCATGAGAAATTGAGTTAATTTTAAGAGTAGTCTTATTTACTTAAATGTAGTGGTATTAATTATAATTCTGAATGTATGACATGAATAGTGCATATTTAAATTTGAATCAAAGAATTTTGATGTACAAGGAACAGAAATTTAGAGAATTATTATGATTTCTCTGAAATTAATAAATGTTTAATCCTAGAAGCAAAAGAAACAGCAAAAGAAAAATAAAAGCAAGGTCCAAGGCTCTGAGCATCAATGACTAGGGAGGTCAGACATGATTAAAAGCTCAAAGAGTTGTTTCCCTAAGTCACATGCTTGTGGTGTTCTTATGTCAAGTAATCATTGAGACAAAATATTTAGAGTCGAAATCAATTGCAGAGTACGCCAAAGGCTTTGAGCACCACTGTCTGGGGATAAAAAAATTAATAAAAAAATAAAAAAATATTTAGAACTTAAAGAGAGTTCCCCAGTTAAGTGCTTGTGGTGTTTCTATGTCAAGTAAAGTTTGAGACAAAACATTTAAAGTCACGGCTAGGCTCAAGGTGCAAAGCACCAAAGAAAAATTGTTGTATTCAAGGATTAAACTGAAATATAAAGATCAAAGAATTCATAATATTATCTGGATTTTAATTCTGAATGACAATAACATTCTTCTGATTTAAAGGAGAATGAGATGCCAAAACTATTCATGATTGCAGTTGTAAACCCCACTATAAGAAGAGACATGAGCTTAATCGAACTCTCATTCTAATGCAAATTCACATCCTAAGCTTATATTAGTTCTGGTTGCTTGAGGAGAAGCAACAATTCAAGTTTGGTGTTGTGATGCGTGAGCATCTTTCCTATCTTTTCCTAGTGAATTTGCATCTAATTTGTTGAGTTTAATAAAGAATTAATTATCTTTTAGCCAATATGGATGCTACTTTGAGTCTTTTGCAATTTTGTTTATTTTAGGTGGCACTCGGCTGGATTTGATGGAGTTTCTGCAGCACAAGAATCAAAGGAGATGGCAGCGAGGAGCGATGCGTATGCGTGACTGACGCGTGCGCGTGATTTGGAGCTTTCCATGGCGATGCTTGCGCGTGACCGACACGTCCGTGTGATTTGCGAAGAAGACCAGCGACGCGTACGCGTGACATGTGCCACGTGCAGAAAACGCAGAAAAACGCTGGGGGCGATTTCTGGGCTGTTTTGACCCAGTTTTTAGCCAAAAAAACACAGATTAGAAGCTGCAGAATGGACAAAACAAATGTGGTTCCCACCCATCAACTGAAGACCTGCTGATTATTCTAATTTAAATTCAAATCTTATTTTTTTAGGAAAAGATATTAATTTTAGTTTTAGAAGATAGATTTAAAATTTATTAGGATTAGATATAAAAGGATATGCAACATTGAACTTTTCATTCAATTCCAGACTACCAAAATATATTTTATCAGAATCCATATTTTTTTCTTTGAACCATGAGCAACTAATCCTCCATTGTTAAGGTTAGGAGCTCTGTCTATTTGTATGGATTGATTTTATTACTTTTTCTATTTTAATTCATGTATGGATTTATAATTTAAGAATTGTCTTCGCTCTTTATCTTATGAATTTGGGTGGAACGGAAGTATGACCCTCTTTCTATTTGAGTTCTTGTAAAACTTGGAAAAGCTCTTTACTTGAACAATAGCTTGAAAACATATTCTCCTAAATTTTAATTATCTAGATTTAACGGGATACGTAACATATAATCCTTTTATTTTTGGGTAATTAGAGTTTTTGTGGCATATAAACTGAAATTTGATCATGCAGCTTCTAATTGGAATTAATTGACCAAGGAATTGGCAGTTAATGAATTTTAGTGGAGACTAGAAAGGTCTAAGGAATTAGTGTCTAGTCACATATAGTTTGCCATAAATTAAATCCTACATGATTAAAATAGTTAGTAAGAAAAGTTAATCCAGAAGAATAGATAACTCTGAAACCTTAACTATTTTCTCCATATTTTCTTCGCAATTTATTTACTTGCCTTCCTTCAATATTCTTTATATTGTTTAATGTCTTTTATATTGCCCAAACATTACTTTCTGTTTTCCTGACTAAGTCTATCACTCAATTATTGTTGCTTGATCCATCAATCCTCGTGAGATCGACCCTCACTCACCTGAGGTATTACTTGGTACGATCCGGTGCACTTGCCGGTTATTTTGTGGGTTATAAAATCACCGCACCAGGAACCACTTGTACTGGACTTACCCATGGGCTATCAGAAATAGGATAAATGATTCTGGCTTTCCAAAACTTCATAACTTCCTTCTAGACCACCTCTTTTATGGTTGGATTATGTCGCCTTTGTGGTTGCACAACTGGTTTAGCATCATCCTCAAGTAAGATCTTGTGGATACACTTGGTTGGACTGGTGCTTTTTAAGTCACTAATGGTCCATCCAAGAGCTGTTTTATGACTCTTGAGCACCTGAATTAGCGCCTCTTCTTCCTCCTATCCTAAGGAGAAACGTATGATCACTGGATAAGTGTCCTTGTCACCTAGGAATGCATATCTCAAGGATGGAGGCAAAGGCTTCAACTCGAGTTTAGGAGATCTTTCCTCAGTACTAGGTGTGCCAAGCTTCTCCCTCTGAGGTGCTGGCTTATCAATTTCAAGCAAAGTGTCTTCAGGGGAAGCGTCCAGATCATCTTCAAGTTTTCCAACTTCAAACACTTCTTCAACCAGAGGTTCAATGATGTGGATCCTCATGCATCCTTCAGAATCATCCAAATGTTGCAAAGCTTCTAAAACATTTAGGACAATCTCCTCTTTATTGACCTTCAGAGTTACTTCACCCCTCTATACATCTATAAGAGCTCTTCCTGTGGCTAAGAAGGGTCTTTCAAGAATGATGGATGCATTCATGTCCTATTTTATATCCAATATCACAAAGTCAAGAGTGAAGATAAAATACCCTACTTTTATAAGTAGATCTTCCACCACTCCAAAGGGGAACTTGATAGAATGATCAGCAAGTTGGAGACAAATACGGGTAGGCTTTACTTCATCAATTTGGAGCTTCCTCATCAATGATAGTGGTATGAGGTTAATACTTGCTCCAAGATCACGCAAGGCCTTCTGGATACGGGTGTTTCTAATGGTACAAGGAATCATAAAGCTCTCAGATCCTGCAGTTTCTCAGGGAGATTCCTCTGGATGATTGCACTGCATTTCTTAATGAGTACCACTATCTCTACTTCTTTTCAATCCCTATTGTTGCTCAACATTTCCTTCATGAACTTAGCATACAGAGAAATTTGTTCAAGGGCCTCCGCAAAGGGGATCTTGTTCTTAAGCTTCCAAAAGACTTCCAAAAACTTAGAAAATTGCTTGTCCTTTTCTACTTTCTGAAGTTTCTGAGGGTATGGTAATTTGGCCTTGTACTCTGGGGCCTTGGGTAGTGCTGAATGAGTGTCAAGAGTGACTGGAAAGGGATTATCAGGGTGCCTAGGGGGAAAGTTCTTTGAATTTTCATTGGCGTTCAGCGCCCCCCTCTCTAGGCGTTTAGTGCCCCTGGTGGCATTCTCTGTTTCTATAGTTTTGCTCTTTGATGTCTCCTTCTCACCTGTTCCTCACGGTTCTGATGTTAAATGACTAATGTCTTGCCACTTCTCAATCGAACTGCCTGACATTCCTCTCTATACTCGGGGGTCGTATTGCTAGGTGGGGTTTGTTCAGGCGCTCGTTGGTCTTTCTGGTTTATTTGCATCTGGAGGTCCTTGAGGGAGGCTCGAGTTTCCTGCATAAAGCTTTGTTGGCTTTATGCAAGTTCTGTAACAATGGATGCCAGGTCAGGGATACTCTGAGATTGTGGGGGATGAAAAGGAAAATTATTGACTAGATTTTGATTAGAACGTCCCTGAGAGCTATTGGTATAAGTCGGTTGCTGGTTCCTCCCTCCTTGGTTAAAGTTCTGAGAATAAGGAACATTATCGGTACGTCGGGAGGAACTTCCCATGTAATTGACCTCCTCAGGAGTATAGTGGTCATAGTTGCAAGTTTCACCTTGAGAGGAGTTACCACGCATATCATACAGAATATCTAGAGAGGCGCTCTGAATCTTTGAAATTGGGCTCTGTACGCCACCTAAGTGTTGAGTGAAAAGACTCATCTGTTGAACTAGAAGCTTGTTCTGAGCAAGAAGTGCATCGATAGTATCCACTTCCAGGGCTCCTTTCCTTATTGGAGTCCTCTCAGATGAGTATAAGTACTGGTTATTAGCAACCATCTCAATGAGCCCATTGGCCTCCTCAGGTGCCTTCTTCATGTGTAAGGAGCCACCCGCAGAATTGTCCAATGACATCATGACCATCTCAGATAGGCCATCATAAAAGATCTGCAGCCTGGTCCATTCAGAAAACATGTTAAGAGGGCACCTCCTAATTATCAACTTGTATCTCTCTCAGGTCTTGTAGAGGGACTCTCTATCTTTCTGTCTAAAGGTCTGAACATTCACCCTAAGCTTAGTAAGCTTCTAAGGTGGAAAAAATTTAGTCAGAAATTCAGTGACCACCTTGTCCCACGTGTCCAGGCTCTCCTTGGGCTGAGAATCAAGCCACTATTTTGCTTTGTCTCTCACAGTAAATGGGAAGAGCATGAGCTTGTAGACCTCAGGATTCACTCCATTATTATTTACAGTGTCACAGATTTGCAGGAAGTCAGTGATGAATAAATTTGGATCTGTGGGAGTCCATGAAACTGACAATTCTACTGCACTAGAGTGATCAGTTGAGGCTTAAGCTTAAAGTTATTGTCACCAATGGCAGGTACAACTATAATGCGTCCATAGAAGTCAGGCGTGGGTGTAGTATATGAGCTAAGTGTCCTCCTTGCATGCTCATTAGATTTTGGGTTTCCACCATTAGCATCCATAGCTTCCTTCTCAAAAGTTTTCCCAAGGTTCTCTCCAACTTTGTAAGCTCTAGCTTGTTGTAAACGCCGCCTCAAGGTCCACTCAGGTTCAGAATCAAACTCAAGAAGGGGTTCTTTTTTCCTGTTCCCGCTCATAAACAAACAAGATACAAAGAAAAGTAGGAGTCTCTATGTCAAAGTATAGAGAGTTCCCAGTGAGATATCTAAAAAATTAAGAAATAAAATAAATTAAAGCAAGAAATTAAACTAAAGTTTTGAAAATAAAAGTGAGAAAATAACCTAAAAATTTTTGAAAACTAAAAAGAGAAAGACTCTAAGAATTTCGAAATTAAAAAGAAAGAAAAAACACTAACGAGACACCAAAATTAAAATAAAAAATTAAGAGAAAATAAATAAAGCCAAAATCGAAAATTTAAAAGAAAAATTAAATAAACTTAACTAAAAAAATACCTAATCTAAGCAATGAGATAACTAGTAGTTGTCAATCACAAACAATCCCCGGCAACGGCGCCAAAAAATTGGTGCGTGAATTAGAATTTCGCACAGCTTAACCGGCAAGTGCACCGGGTCATCCAAGTAATATCTCAGGTGAGTGTGGGTCGATCCCACGAGGATTGTCAGACTGAGCAACAATGGTTGTCCAACTGGATTAGTTAGGCGAATCAAAAAGAGGTTTTGATGGTTGAAAGCGCATAAAACAATAACAAAAGAATAAAAAAAGCAATAAAGAGTTTGGTGTGAAAACAGTTAAGGCTTCAGAGATGTTTATCTTTCCGGATTAAAAGTTCTTACCAACTATTTTAACAATGTATGATTCATTCCATGGCAAACTATAAATGTCTAAATCCTAATCTCTTAGCGATTTAGCCTCCTCTAACCTTCATTAACCGCCACTCTCGTGGTCACTTAATTCCAATTAGAGAGAAGTTCAAAAACTAATTTATGGCCACAAAACTCTAATTACCCAAAGCTAATAGGATTATATGTCACATATCCCAATTAGTTCATGTAATTAGCAATTTAGGAGGAATTTGTTTTCATACTGTTGTTCAAGCGAGATAACTCTCTCCAGAATCACAAGAACTCAAGTAGAATAAGGGTCATACTCTCGTTCTACCCAGATTCATAAGATTAAGAATGAAAACAATTCATGAAACTGAATCAGTACATTAATTAAAATAGAAGAATAATAATCTTAATCCACAGAAATAAACAGACCTCCTAACCTTAACCAAGAAGTTTAGTTGCTCATAACTTACAGAGAAAATAGGGTTCTGAAAAGTGTGAAGGTGTGAATAATGTTCGAGCCCCCTTAAGGGATGATCTTTTTTCCTTTTATATCTAACCTAATTTGATTTAGAAATAAAATAAAATAAGAAACCATAAGACTAAAAGATATGATTTATAAATAAAAATTACAAAGAGAAAATAAAATATAACTAATACTAAATGCGAAATCTACTAGAGATGCTCCTAGATTGGGCCTTCAACTTCGAATTCAGCTTGCTGGCGTTAAACGCCATATTGGGCGTTTAATGCCCTAAGGGGAGCAACTTTGTATACGCTGCTGGCGCTAAATGCTGGCTGGGCATTTAGCTCCCTGGGAGCGGAGGGCTGCCAAATTTTCTGTTTTTGGTTCCAAACTCTGTCAAACTGCTCCGAATTTTACCTAAAATCATAAAAACATTAAAACAACTCAAAGTAGCATCCAAAGATGATTTTTGCACTGAAATCAAGTAAAACTAAATATAATCTAACTAAAAACAACTTGAAAAAAATAAGAAAAAGTTTACGAGATGCTCCCGCATCAAATAAATAAAAGAAAATTTAAAGAGCCCGGAGAAAAGTAACTATACATATAAAATTCAGAGATTAGTTAAAAATCAAATAGGTTGGGCCATCTTCAACGATGAATAATCAGAGCAACTCTTGCCATTTCTAACAATAGTATAGATTAGAAAAGGCTTAAATCCTAAAATGTTTAGTGGCACTATCATCAGAGGCGACAACAGTGCCACTCAAGAGCAAGAAAAGCCCCAAAAAATCATGAGTAGCGACAAACCATCAACCATCTACCATAACAAATTAAAGTCTAATCAAACACCAATTGCAGAGCACTTTCAACCAATGTTTTTATAGAGTCACATAGTGTTATCAACATTTACATAAAATCATTTAGGAATTCACGGACAAGTAATAAAACTGCACAATAAAGCTTCTAGAGATGCAAGAAAATCATAGAGAGCAAGACAACAAACTAAGGCATGAAGGAGAAGAACGAAAGAAAAGCGCCAACCTGGGAATGAGAGTAGTAAGAAAGAGCACCCAGAAAGTTTTGGAAGCACCAAAGTAGTAATGAAAAGAAGTTCTTGGAAGCAAAAGAACATCATGAAAAGCGAGGTGGTGTAAATGAAGTCTCTTTGACAAAAGAAAAAGAAAGAAACTTTGAAGGGGAGCAATTTTAGCGAAATGAGAAGAATTTTTGTGCAAAAATTTGTGTGAAGAAGATGAAAGAAAAGAAGAACCAAACTTATAATTATGAGTAGGGACAAAGAGGTAAAATCAGCATGCTTTAAATGTTGTACAGTTACCAAGAAACTAAAGAGGCACGCAAATATTTACAAAAATAAAACGTCACATTAATTAAAATCACATCGAGAATATCAACTTTTTCAATAAAGTCACCTTAAAAAAGTCGAGCAAGTGGAAGCAAAAACAATGCACGTCTAAGATTCAATTGCCCACAACACGACTTACCTATCTGCTTGCTAGAGCTCGACTTGCATAAACTCGATTTCGAGTAGAAATACTGTTCATACTATCCCCCGCAATTACCCAAAATGATTAAGTTTAGTCTATAAAAAGAGATCTAGAAGATCCTTTTTAAGTTATCCGACCCGACTTAGCAACGGAAAAGGACTCCCAACTACACCAACGTGTATACCTATAATCTCATCCCTCGTTTTAAATGTGGGATAACAGCTCCGATCCCCCTAAGCAATAGGAAGTAACTACTCACCATTACAGGTGGAGGAGTTATAGAGTGATGATCAAACTCTCATCCTAATTGTATAAATATTTTATCATACACAGTATTTCTTAAATCTAATTCATTAAATTTGTCTAAAATTTTTGCTAACTTAAATATTAGAATCCTTTAAAGATACCACCCTCCATTCTCACTTGAAGAATTCGGACGATTTTGCCTCGCCAGGAAAGAACCCACATTAGAAGAAGTTTGGATCTTATGTTTGGACTCAAATTACACCAATAGTAGATAATTTTCGGAACAATATTAAAGTCTAATTTTTTTTTTATGTTTGTATCATTTTTTATATGTTTTTATGTTTTTTAATAAACTCAGCCGCGTAAATTATTATTGTTGAATAATTGCTAGTAGTCGTTGGCCATGGACCATCACGCATTCATGATATTGTTAAAGATAATATGCTATATAGCCTCCTATTTTCGACTATGTCATGAATATAATATGTGGCTGCTATGATGAAAAACAATAATGTGTTCCTTTTACTTTGGATGCCGTTCGCCTCACGTTATTAAGCTTAGAATTAGATACTAAACGAGCGTCGATAGGCCGTAAACTATTTTTTATTCTCTATCATGAAATACTTTTTTTATCTAGAATAACGGTGTCTTGGCTGTATATTATTGTGGCTTAACATATTTCTTAAATCAGCACTCAGTTACGTCTTCTTCAGTTCTTCTAAATCATATAAATTTCCTTAGTTTATGCTTTCACCTTCTCAAAGTCTTCAATAATGTGAAAAAAAATAATTGTGCATAATATTTATTTCATAAAGCTAATACACATTTTATTTATTAGTTTTTTTTATCATTGTCAAATGAGTTATATGAAATACATTCAATATAATACATATTATTGAAAATTAAAAAAAAAAAAAAGTCAAAGTCAAGCTTTGAATATGATTCAACATGTCTACTCCAAACATCCCTAATCCGACTTATAATAGGCACAAAAATAAAACTGTCAGTTGTTGTAACTGTGAGAAGCCATTAAGTGAAAGAGAATGACAATTCTACCCATCCTTCTTTTCACTATTTCGTTCTTGTTCTACCATCAAATTTCTTCAGCAAACGATACCATAACACAATCTGAACCACTTCATGATGATGGTAGCACGATAACTTCCAAGAGTGGAACCTTTGAGCTGAGTTTCTTCAACCCAGGCAGTTCCACAAACCGTTACGTAGGAATATGGTACAAGAAGATTTCAGTTAGAAGAGTTGTTTGGGTCGCAAACCGCGACGATCCAATCAAAGACAACTCCGGCATACTTCGCATAAGCGAAGAGGGGAATCTTGTTCTTTTAGCAAAGAATCAGACGGTTGTTTGGTCAGCAAACTCGACGACGAAGGCGTCGAAGAATCCGGTTGCGCAGCTCTTGGACAGTGGAAATTTAGTAGTTAGAGATGATAATGATAATGAAGAGAGGTTGTTATGGCAGAGTTTTGATTATCCATGTGATACGTTGTTACCAGGAATGAAGCTTGGATATGACTTGAGAAGTGGTCTGGAAAGGAAGCTTACCGCTTGGAAGAACTGGGACGATCCATCCACTGGGAACCTTTCTTGGGCCATGGAGCTTACTAGCGACCCTGAATTGGTACTTTAATTTGCTATGTCCAGTTACTTTCATTTTCTTTAAAATCACTACTCCGTGAAATTATTTTATATGAAATTGATATTTAATAATTATTAGATAATTTGATAAATTGATTAAAATTATTATTTAATAATTTTTAATTATTAAATTTATATAAAAATAATTGTATATAAATTTCATCTAATTAATCATATCAAATAGTCTACTAAGTCTTAACTATTAATTACTATATATTTATGTAGTCACCCTTTTATATATAAATATTTTTTTAACTAAAATTTTAAGTATATGCTATTTTCGATAATACTGTAACTATTACATCCATATTTATCAAGAAATTTTGAGTGATGTAGTATATATAGTAGTATATTTTACATAGAAACAAAAGATGAAGTTTAAGTGACTAGTTAATATTTTACATAAGAACTTTATTTTCTAAATAAATAAATTGTATGTCATGTCTCTCCTTTTCTATTATTAGTCAACCCTTTTATTTATTAAAAAATTAAAGTTAATACTATAAATAATAATTTATTAATAAATCGTGTTGGCTTCAATTTGAAAATACAAAATAATGGATGACAAAAAAAAACAAAAAAATAGTAAAGTGATAAATAAATTCCTGAAAATTTAGGTTTTAGACAGATTAATGTTTAAAGAAAAAGGGTATTAAGAAAGTCTTTTAAAATAACAAACGTAGACAAGTATTTTTAAATTAAATTTTCTATCTTAATTATAGGGACTAATTTAAAGGTAGTGTCACTACAAAGAATATTATATTTTTGACACAAACAATCAACAACCAATTTTTTGTCAATATTTTTCAACGGCTTATCAATATAATTTAAAAAATAATTAAAAATAAATATTAAAATTGATAGCCATGTCATCCATTATTTTAGTGACATTAAAATTGTCATCACATTGTCAACGAAGCAATGGATGAAAATAGCTTTTCTTTAAATATTTTGTATTATTAGTGGACGGTGATTTAGATAAATATAAAATCTAAGTTTAATTATTTATCTTGTTTTGAATCTTTATGTTAAAATATTATTTATTATCTTGATAAATTTGTAAATTCTTTATCTAATATTTAGTATGAATTTTATTTCTATATTTAAAATTTTATTTGCCTCATTATCTAATATTTAGCATAAATTTTAATTGTATTAATTGTGTATTATTTTTAAATGAAAAAATTATGGCTATTAAAATCGACGACAAATCGTTGCTTTTTTAGTTATAGAAAAAAAAAGATGGCAATATGGTCACCTTTTTAATCTAATATAGACAAAGACCTTATGGATACTTCAATAATTAAATTGACAGCTAATTAATGTGTCAATTTTAATAAATTAAATATCGACAAATATGTCGTCGATTTTAGATAATATTATTAATAGCTAGAGTGTCGTTTTTATTAAATATGTAAAAATCTTAAATTCATATTATCAATAAAGTAGTTGTCAATTTTATTGAAAATTTATCGATAATATGACAAGCCGTCAATTTTATTAGATATTTAAAAAATCGACACATTTAAAAGCGACTGCTTTTGCCGTCGATTTTACTATAGATTTTTAATATTATCGACGGCTTTACCGTCGATTTAACCGTTAATTTTAATGGTATTTTTTATAATGTTGTTCACATCTATTATTTTAAAAAATTTTATTGGTATTTTTTTTAGGGATTAATATGTCCAAAAAATAAATCCTTAAAATTTATTTATCACATTACTCTAAAAAATATTTATAAACCAACTCCAATTAAATATCTTTAATCATATTTTTCTCTTTACTCAAACTTTTTCGTAGTCTTCTCCATTTTCTCTGTTTTTTTTTTCTCCTCCTTCCTTGACATCTCATCAATTTCTTCATTCTTCTTTTATATTTTTCTTTTCTTTCTCCTAACTCTTTTTCTCTTTCTTTACTTTCACCTTCTCTTTTTTATGTTTTTTAAATTTATTAAAAAAAACTAAAAAAAATAAGAAGGAAAAAAGGCTTAAGAAACAAAAATAAACACAATTTTTTTACTAAAAAACAATTTTTCTTAAGATAAACTGTAACTATAATAATTAAGAAAAATACACTTCATATTATCTCACTCCAAAATATGATCGATAATTATGTGAAAAATGTGTAGGAAAGAATAATTTAAGGAGAATAATATATTAGAATAAGGTGATGTAATAATTTTTTTTCTTTATCGCTTTTTTGGTAATTTTTCTTTTTTCTTGGTGAAATACAAAAAAAATAATCAATTAAATGCAGAAATATGCTTACCATAAACACATAAATTTTGAAGAAAAACATATAAATATATTTTGAAGGTCAACACACGATTTTTTTTATTTTAATTTGTCCATACTCAATAATTAAAGGATCTTCTAAACACCATTAATGAACCTATCTATAACACCAAACCAGGATGGAACGAGGAAGTAGTTATAGAAATTAGAAAATGCATACATGATTCATGCTTACATAATGTGAATGGTTTTTTGTTGAAATAGTTTTGGACTAACGAGTTATTAAACTAACTTAAACATAATTATTAAAAGAGTAATATTAGGGAGTCCAATTATTTCTAGTTAATATTAATTAATTTTTTAAAAATTATTTTATTCATATTAAATTCTTCTAAATTCTAAATAATGAAATCACATTTTAAATATTAAATTATAAATTTAAAAACAATTTGACTAATATTAACTAATTAAAAATTATTTTTTATACATTCTCATATTACTTCCTCATAAAGCACCTATCACACAACAAAAGTGTTCTAAAACTATACATATATTTTAAGTAGAAATTCAGGTGCAGTCAATTTTATATAAAGTTGATAACTGAAAATTGTTAAATAAAAATTTTATCAAATTATTTAAATTATTTAATAATTTTTAACTATCAATTTTACGTAAAATTAGCTGCACATGAATTTTCACCTTTTATTTTATTCTCTAATTCTAACATGAAAAAGTTGGTAAAATAATAAAGAAAAAGTTAAATCAATTTTCAATTAAGATTACAGAACATACATTTCATGAAAGTTACGGCTTTACCATTTTACTAACTTGGTCGCTACAGTGATCTAGATTCCTCTAAATGAAAGTTATGGTTGCAACTCAGGTGCTGTGGAAAGGGTCAGAGAAGTACCACAGGAGTGGACCTTGGGTGGGGCTTGGATTCAGTGGAGCACCCTTATGGAGAGGCACTCAACTCGTTATTCAAAACATGGTGAACACCACAAGCGAGGTCTACTACTCATACACTCTCATACAAGGCACTTCCATGATTACAATCACTCTTGTAAACCAAACCCTAAACGCTCGTCAACGAATCGTATGGGTTCAAGAAGAGAACAAATGGAAGGCCTTCCAAACAGTGCCCGGAGATTCTTGCGATTATTACAATACTTGCGGCCCATTCGGGTATTGCATTTCGAATCACTCACCGAATTGTGACTGTTTGGAAGGATTCGAACCCAAATCGCAACAGGGTTGGGATACACTCGATTACACACAGGGTTGCGTGCGGAGTGAGCCGTGGAGTTGTAAGGTGAAAGGTAAAGATGGGTTTCGGAAGATTTCTGGGTTGAAATTGCCGGATACTACGCATTCTTGGGTTGATAGAAATATGAAGCTTGAGGATTGTGAAGCCAAATGCATGGGGAATTGCTCTTGTACGGCTTATACGACGTTAAATGCGAGTGGTGGTAGTGGCTGTGTTATTTGGTACGGTGATCTTTTTGATCTCAGAGTTTCTGATGGAGGACAGGAATTGTATGTCAGAATGGCTCATACAGGTATACATTACTCTTTTACTCTACCTATTGTTATTAAATTAAGCGGTATCTAAAATAGATCTTTTTTTTATTTTTAAGAAAAAATTATGTTGATAGTATAAAGTAGATCGGAAACCTTGGGAGTAAATAATCTACAAGTTATTTTATTTATTTTAATATTTATAATTTTCTTTATTTAATATTTATAATTATATTTAATATTATTTAATTGAATTTGAATCTTCTAAAGTTTGAATTTTACTTTAGAGAGTAAAATGTGATCTCTCACCATTAATTTTATAGGTGAGACCAAGAATAAATATGAAAGAGAAACTATTCAATGGTAGAAGATCACACTTTACTCTTTAAAGTGAAATTCAAACTTTAAAGGATCTAAATTCTATTTAATTATATAAATAATACAACAACAACAACAAAGTCTTGTCCCACTAGGTGGGTTCGGCTATATTAATCAAATAACGTCATTGAGCTTTATCATGTATCATGTTTACAGAAAGACCGTTTATATGTAAATCTCGTTTGACCGCCTCATGGATGGTCTTCTTAGATCTTCTTTATCTTTCACCTCTTATCTATCTTCCATCTCATCCACCCTCTTGGTTGGGTGCTCTATCAATCTTCTTCTCACATGTTCAAACTACTTGAGACACGATTCTACCATCTTTTCCACAATAGGTGCTACTCCAACTCTCTCTCTCTCTCTTTTATATCTTTGTTCCTTATTCTATCCAATCGCGTATGACCACTCATCCATCTCAACATCTTCATCTCTGCCACACTTAACTTATGTTCATGCTCCCCTTTAGCCGCCCAACACTCTGTACTATAAAACATAGTCATCAGTCTGATAGCAGTGCGATAGAATTTACTTTTAAGTTTTAAAGACACTTTTTTTGTCACATATAAAACCAGACGCACTCCGCCATTTTGACCAACCTGCTTGGATCCTATGATTTACATCTTGTTCAATATCTCTATTATCTTGTATGATGCACCCAAGATACTTAAAACTTTTAACTTTTCATAGGATGTTTTCTCTAATCTTCACCTCTACATTAGGGTTTTCCCTTTGGTGGCCGAACTTACATTCTATATATTCCATCTTACTATGGCTTATGTGCAGACTTTACACTTCTAGAGCTTCTCTCTATAAATTCAACTTCTTACTTAGGTTTTTCCTTGACTCTCCTATAAGGAAGATATCATCGGCAAAAAGTATGCATCATGCCACAGGCTCTTGGATATGCTTTGTGAGTACTTCAAAAACTAATGTGAAAATGTATGAACTTAAGGATGATTTCTAGTATAATCCTATACCAATAAAAAATTCATCTGTCATACCATCTTGAGTCTTCACATTAGTTGTACCTCCATCATATATGTTTTTAGTTGCACAAATATAATCCTTATTCTCTTCTTATCCAAAACCTTCCATAAGACTTTCATTGGCACCCTATCGTACGTTTTTTTTCAAATCAATAAACACCATATGTAGATCTTTTTTATACTATGATACATTTTCATCATCCTTCTTTACAGGTATATTGCTTCAATAGTGGATCTGTCTGATATAAAACTAAATTAGTTCTTTATTACTTGTGTCCCTTGTCTCAGCCTCCGTTTTATCACGCTTTTTCATTACTTCAAGGTATATATGGCTCATGAGTTTGATCCCTCTATAGTTTCCACAATTTTTTATATCCCCTTATTCTTGTAGATAGGTACTAAGGTGCTCTTTTTCCAAGTATCTGGCATCTTCTTTGATCTTAAAATCTCATTAAAAATTTTGCTTAACTAACTGATGCCTTTCTCTATAAGGCCCTTCCAAACTTCAATCGGATATTATCGGCTCCTATTGCCTTGCCATGTTCCATCCGCTTTAGAGTATCTTTTACCTCAAAGTCTCAAATCTTTCGATAGTAGTCGAAGTTTTGATCTTCTTCCCTCGTACATAACCGACCAAGACTCGGAAGAGTCTTCTGTCCTTCATTAAATAACTCGTAGAAGTAGCTCTTCCACCTTTCATTGATCTTCTCCTCTTGAGTTAAAATCTCTCCATCTTTATCCTTTATGCACTTAACCTAATCCAAATCTTTCATTCTTCTTTCACGGCTCTTTACGATTCTATATATACCTCTTTCTCCTTCTTTCGTGCCTAAAGACTGGTAGAGACCTTCATATGCTCTTGTTCTTGCTTCACTTACAGTTACTTTTGTCTTTTTCTTAGTCGCTTTATATCTTTTCCAATTATCTGCATTGTAGCACAAAGATCACTCCTTAAAACATTTCCTTTTTGTCTTTATCTTTTTTTGTACACTTGCATTCCACTACCAAAACTCATTGTCTCTTGCTCCTATCCCTTTAGATTCACCAAAACTTTATTTTGCTATTCTTCTAATAACTTCCACTATCTCTCTCCACATCTCCTCCGCACTTTCATTCACATCCCACTTTGTCAATTTTAAAATATTTATTAATTAGTTTTATAAAGTCTGAAATTATACACTAATAAAAAGATATCTCTCCAATGATTGTGCGTTTCGAACATAACCTTCTTGCTAAATAACACATCCCTCATTAAACTAAAAGATTATTTTACAAGTTTTTATCATAAATATATAACAATAATGTTAGAAAAAAATAGTTAGAACTTATTTTATTTAATGGTGGAAACTCAGATGCAGTCGACTTCACGTGAAGTTGATAATTGAGAGTCGTTAGATTATTTGACTGATTTGACTAAATTTTCATCAAACGACTCTCAACTATCAACTTCACATAAAGTCGGCTGCACTTGAGTTTTTACCTTTATTTAATACTTATTAATTATTATAATAATTAATAAATATTAAATAAAATAAATTTTGCTTTTTTTGGATTAAACTTTTTTTATCAAATATTTTCGTGTTTAATGCAGATTCCAAAAAGAAGACTATCGTCTTAGCACTTTCTATCACACTTCTAATAGTACTCTGTCCGCTACTTCTAATCTTCTTCGTTTATTATAGAATCCGAAAAAAACGTCAAGGTAAGCTTTTCTTTAATTTGTTTTCTTTTTAATATATTTGTTTAATTAATTAATATATACAATCTATCATATCCATACCTAGTTGAACATTTTGAATAACGTAGAGCTCACATAATCTTGATTTTCCTTGATGATGATTCTTTTATATAGAGAAAACCATGCCAGAAGAAAATAAAGAGGAAAGAACACAAGAAGATTTAGAGCTTCCCATCTATGACCTTGATACAATAATGAAGGCCACTAATAACTTCTCAATCGACAATAAAATTGGAGAAGGAGGATATGGCCCAGTATACAAGGTAAATACGAAAAAAGATTATTAGGAGTCCTAACTCATCCAATAGTAAAAATTAGAGACTCGTATGCAATTGTTATAATGTAAGGTTGATAACCGAAAATCATTGAATGAATTGATATGAACAGTATACTTTTTCTTAAAGGAGAATGTTAGGGGACAATGATTTTGTTTAACAATATGAACAACTACCAATTAAATTAAAACATACCACACCTCTAAATTAATCCTCTAAATTTTAATATTAAAATAACTATCCGTACACTAGTAAAATGAACATCCGATATATCTATTGTTTACATTGTTTAATATTTTTATTGTTTACCTATACTTTTCCTTAACTAAATTATCATCTAATAGTTTTCAACTATCAGCTCACATGAAGCCAAACTAGATGTAACCTTTTACCATTGTAAAATATAAGGCATGAATAATTTTATAAAAATTAATTAGCTTCCAATCTTGCTTGTATATGAAAATACAGGGTACACTTGCAACTGGACAAGAAATTGCAGTTAAACGACTTTCAGGAAGTTCTACACAAGGAATGATTGAATTTAAGAATGAAGTAATACTGTGTGCTAAACTTCAACATCGGAATCTTGTCAGGGTTCTTGGATGTTGCATTGAAGGAGATGAGAAAATGCTAGTTTATGAGTACATGTCTAACAATAGTCTAGACTTGTTTCTTTTTGGTTAGTGCACATA
Organism: Arachis hypogaea; assembly: GCF_003086295.3. Lineage (NCBI taxonomy): Eukaryota > Viridiplantae > Streptophyta > Magnoliopsida > Fabales > Fabaceae > Arachis > Arachis hypogaea. Next base: position 93,648,690 of record NC_092041.1, on the reverse strand, counting down.
TATATTTAATTTCTTCTCAAAACCTAAACTTCTTTATTTTATAGTTCCTTCTAGTGTTCTGTCCCGTTATCTTTCACCAAAGAACTAACATCAATGATGGACAATCATATATCAGATCCAACTCAAAGCAAACTTTTGGATTGGAGCAAGCGCTTTGACATCATTTGCGCAGTTGCTCGAGGGCTTCTCTACCTTCATCAAGATTCCAGATTAAGAATTATACACAGAGATCTTAAAGCAAGTAATATTTTATTAGACCAGAATATGAATGCAAAGATTTCGGACTTTGGCATGGCAAGATTGCGCAGGGGAGATCAAGATGAAGGGAATACGAATAGAATTGTTGGAACATAGTACGTTCTTTGATTATATAATTTTCTCTATTATGCAATGATTGGATATCAAACTAATCATGTTAGTTATTGTTTTTAGTGGTTATATGGCTCCAGAATATGCTATTGATGGCTTGTTCTCCACAAAATCGGATGTATTTAGCTTTGGTATACTACTGCTAGAGATTATAAGTGGAAAGAAAAATAAAGGACTTACCTATTCTAGCAATACTTATAATCTCATGGCACATGTAAGTCAATTAATTAGCCATTTTCATTTCCGTTATTATAATTATGAAGTTGATGTAAGTAACAACTGATTAAATTGTGTTATTACAGGCATGGCGGTTGTGGAATGAAGGCAACTTAAACGAATTGATTGATGAATGTTTAAGGGATTCATCATCATTTATTATTCCAACAGAAATGTTTCGTTGCATTCATATTGGTCTTTTATGTTTGCAACGGCATCCGGATGATAGGCCAACAATTACATCGGTGGTTAAGATGTTGAACAATGAGAACACACTGCCACAACCAAAGGAACCTGGTTTCTTGATACATGAAGTATCTACCGATCGTGAAAGAAGGGATACTACTTCTTCCATAAATGAAGTATCTGTCTCATTGTTGAAACCTAGATGAACATATTCATCAACGTTCTTCTAAGGCATATTATGGACATGTTTTGGTAGCTGAGTTGTTAGTACATTAGCACTTTCAAACACATATTTTTGTTTGATCTTCTTAGGATTGTTATATATATTTGTTGCCAATATATACCACTTACTTGATAATTCTGAGTGTTATTCTATTCAGCTATTTAATGTTGTTTAGCAAATTATATCTATATTGTACTGTGCCGTATGCATTGGCCGAGCTTCTTTGTGATAATGGGAGGTCATAGACTCATAACTTCTACCTATGTGTATTAAGTTGTAAAATGGTCCTTTTTTTTTCTTTGGTGGTTATATAGTAATTTTGACATTTTGTAAATCATTCTTCATTGAATATATTTATCTTTCCTTTTCTTTAAATACCATCAAAGATCCATTTTTCTATTTTTATTTATTTCTATATTTATTTTGAATTTAGATATTCTAAAATAAATAAATTAGTAAAATAATAAATTGAAGAGATTAATCACTATTGAATTTATAATTTTCAATCCATGTGAACGTAGTTATTTTAATTTAAGCGAGACTAACCGATTACTTTATCACTATATTACTTCACTTTAAAAGATTTTAATTTCTTAATTTCATATTATAATTATGAACAATATTTCTTAAGTTGATATTTAGAAGCACAAACTAATTATTTTAAACTATAATGATTTTACTTAAAGAAATCTAACTATGAAATACCAAATAATATAAACAAATAATTTCAAACTGTTTTAGTAATTTTAATATTTTATAATAATGCAAACGATTTTTCAACTAAAGTATAAAATAAATAAACTAATTTCACATGATTTATTAAATAAGAAGCAATTATAAACTTATAAATGTTTATTAAACCACCAATTTCGCCTCCCGAGTTATCATGAGGCTAGCAAAAATGAGTATTATTTTTTCACTATAAAAAAATATTGAATACTGTTAGATTTATTGACGGAATAACAAAAATAATTTATCAATAAGATGTTTATCGATAAATTTATCGTCTAAAACAATTTGATGGTATAACCGTCAGCAATAATCATTACTATTGGATTTTAAAATTCAACAGTAATTATTGACGAATTCTGCGATAAATTCTTTGCCCAAAATATATTTGATTACTGGTGGAACTTTTTTATTAGTAATTTTGGCGCCACACTATTTTGTTTCTCACATAATTACTGTCGGATTTCTCTCTCAATAAAACCACGGTAAATTCAATTTTTTGTTTTTTTAATACAATTAGTAGTCAAATTTTATTTTTTTATTTTATCAAATATCAAGTCTACGAATAAAATAAAAAGTCAAATAAATAAAATACATAATAAAATAGTTTATAACAAAATCCTAATCATTACGGATCCTGATAGTCATCGTCATCATTTCTCTGGTCCTACTGAGGCAGTAGACTAGGCGGTGATGTTGGTGCCCCTCCAGCAGGGCCGCTACTAGCAGCAGCGTCGTTACCATTAGCATTATGCATCTACTCTTGGTACGCCGCCATATGTTACTCCATCTGCTGAAACCGCTCCAGCTCCTGCCTAAGCTCTAGCCTGAGGGAATCTGTGCCTGACACGCATCCAAGGATCTCGTTATACCTCTCATCAGACTGCTACAACCATTGAGCCTGTTGGTGAAGGTTTTAGGTGAGATTCTGCACCAGCTCCCTCAAATCAACGCTGTCCTCAGGATTGACAGCGTGGCTGGTCGTAGAGGCAGATAAAGTCCTCGATGTAGAGGTACGGAGGTTGTTGGTGAAAAACGATTCCGACTAGTAAATGCAATTCTTACTCGTAGATGCGATTCTTGTGCAGTTCAGATGCAGTCTCGCACCAAACTATTTTAGGATCGACGACTGCATCAGCGGGATTGCTGTCGTCCTTTTCAATAGGTTGGGATTGCTGGGTTGCAACTTCTAGTCTCTGTGTGTAGCCTCCTGCATAACACATGTTATGATTATGATAACAATTAATTGAAATTTTTACGTCAAATGATGTTTACTCACATAATGATCCGCAAACTACTGATCAGCAAATCTCTCCTTATTTTCTTTTAAAGTGTGAGTTTACTTGAAGGTTTTCGCCATCGTAGCATCACGATCCAACGACTTAGACTACATATGTTGAAACAATATATGAAATAAAGTAATAATGATATTAAATGTCAAAGACAAAACGAACTTAATAACAAAATAAAACAAATTACATACCAGTCTGACATTTGTTTTCAAGAAAGTTGCTAAGCCACTGGTATACTTCGATGACCTGACCGATGCCCTATTAGCTCCATTTGTGAGACGACGATGCATGAATCCCTCATCAGTCCCCTAATGGAAGTATAGTGCCTTCTTAATATCTGGGCAGAGCAAAATAGTGAGGTCACCGCACTTTTCACATACGTCCTCCATCATCTGCTGAAGCCGCCTAGCCATCTGATGATCAAAGATCTTCCTAATCATGGTATCATGAGTCTTGTCCCATATAATTTTTTCTTGCACAAAGAACATTTAGGACTAGTTAATCAAAATTAAATACACAACTAAACAAAATATAAGATATAAACTAGCTAAGGTTTGAATCAAATTGAGTTTTTACCGCCCACTTCTAAAACTATCCCTCTTTGATCTCAGTAGGAATTTTCTTTTTGTTCGACCATGAGTGGTCGTACATCAGTTTGATGACATTGGTACCCTCCTGTGTACATGCATTGTTATTTGGCACAAACCTATCAATAAAAAACTTAATATTAGTAGTTTAAATCAAATTTGAAGTAATCTATAAACCTTGCAAGTATATTTAGATTTTTTAGAAATTTTGGCAAAGTTTCATCTATAATTAAAAGGCGCAAAAAATTATTTTCATATATAATTCACTTAAACAATTCACAAACTAACCAATATGGTATTATATCTCTTAAGCAGCAACATCCATCAACAATCATGAATTCTCAAACACTTTTAGACAGTTCAATTCTACTATCCTAAATCAAACCTATCTTGAGAATATAAATCCACTAAAATCAGAAATCGAATATAACTAAATTAAACTAACTAACTAAAATGAAAAATTTAAGATTAGCAACCACATATGTTGAATAAGAATATCAAAACAGTTTGCATTTAAAAGACTTAAAATAGTACTCACACTGTCAAACCATTAGGCCAAATCATCATTCGTATAATAGAAGGTGATGGAGGGGCATTTGACAGGGATCCGTGACAGGATTCCAACACAGCTATGTCTGTCGCTGGATGTGGCATCATCGTCAAAATAGTGGGTTGCTGAGCAGATGGAGGTGGTAGAAGAGTCCACTTTGGTGAAGCAACCAGACAACTTCCTGGTGGCGGGGGTCACACAGCAGAAGGAGCCATGTAGTTGGGGTTCCGGACCATGATGAACGACTGATCCTGTGCACCCATTGTTTGAGACGTCCCAGGGGTAGTCAGAGTAGAGGACGATGACTGAGAAGTTCCAAGAGTACTAGTAGACATCCTCCCTCTACCACTACCATGAGGCCAATTTGTGACACTTCTGCCAGTCGTCATGTCTACAAAGAGCAAACTAGCAAACACATATGTCAAAAAAGTAATATAATAGCAAAAATATGTCACAATCTACAACTTAAAGAAACATATGGGCGCTATGCAACTTAGTAAGAGAAACATATTAATTGAAATCAAGTACATAACAAGCATAGTTCAATATAACTTGAAAATTTTTCAAAAAGATGTTAACAGGACAATCCTCAATCCAACTTCACAATTTTAACATATGCCAGATCAATTACCTAAACTATGCGAAATACCAACATTCAAACAATTTAGGTTTTAGTATGTCCACAAGGCATAAGTGCATAAACTTGATAATCAAAACAATAATCAGTATGAACAAGTATCACCAAATAACAAGCAATAATCAATATTAACAAGCATCACCAAGTAAGAAGCAATAATCAATATGAACATTCAACACAATCAAGCATTTAACTAAATAGTTTCAGCAGTATATTCATCAGAACTTAACAAATTTCAAACTCCTCCAGTAGTCTCAGAACCTAGTAACTTATTCTAATCTTATCTTAACCATCTAAATCCACTAAAACAAAAAATAACTCTAACTAAGATAACTAACTAAAAATCAAATTAATAAAACTAAAGCTAACCAAAACCGAATTGATAAAGAGATTTGATTAGGAACCTGGATTGCAGAAAAACAAAGGAAATAAAGCTTAGGGAAGAAGTTGCAGTGGCTGCTGGAGTTGTGTCGAAACTCACCTAAAGGAGAGATGGACGACGAGAGGGGGCTGTCAGAATAGAGGGTGGCCAGAGATGTCGCTAAGGGAGATACGAGAAGGTGAGAGATGAGAGGGCAGAGTTGCCATGTTTGTGGTCAATGACAAGGATAGTGATCATTGACTCTCAACCCTTTTCAAGATCTTTTTAGAATTTGAATTTGTTTTTCTTTCCTAGTTAATTACCTTATTTGCTCTTAGTTTAATTTCTTTTGCGATTTAGATATTGCATTGCTTCTTTAATTTTTTACTATTTATATTTCTCGTTTATTTCACTCAAAACCCCGATATTTCCCATAGCCAATGATATGCACTCAATCGTGATTCCAAAGGAGAACGACCTAAGATTAAACTCCCAGTATTTGATTTGAATTGTGACATTCTAAACTAAACTTTAAAGAGCATTGAATTTTGGTTTAGAATTACAACAAAATTGAGCTTTCAAACTTGTGAATTTCCTAAACTGGTAATTAGCCCTCGTTCACCCTTTCTTCTTCTTCTCCAGTCAAGCTCTCTCTCTCTTTCTTCTCCTTTGTTTTGCTGCCTCCTATCCATAGCTCTTTCTTTCTTTGCTTCATGTCTTGCTTTGAATTCTCTCTCGTTCGAGGCTTCCATATGCATTGTTAATGGATTGTTGCAAAAAAGGAGAAGCAGTGATAAAGAGGCTAGAAAAGGCTCTTGCGGTAGAATTTTGGAGTTAATGGTATCAAATTGAGAATTTTAGAAATCTAAAAAATTGAAAATTTTGGTGGATGTGATGTTTTGAGTTAATGTTACTTGTGATAACAAACATATTCTAATATGCTTATTTTTTTTATGAGTATTGTAGGTATTAATGAGTTGGCAATCAAAGATCAATTGTGATTCATAATTCAAGCAAAAATAACACATGATTGATTCTTTATAAGCAAAAATCAATTCATAGATGGAGAGAAAGCTCCTACACATTGGATGGAATCAAAGAAGGAATGATTTTTTTTTCAATGCCAACAGCTACAACTATATTAATGTGCAAACGACTAGCTTGATCAAATTAGGAATGATTCTAACATTGAAGAAACTAATAAAAAGGCAATTATTTTCGTGCATATTAAAGATCAGACAAATAGTCCATATTTTTCTTATTTTTGAGTGTGTTCTTATTTTCTTTTGTCTAAATTCAAGCTTACCTTGAGAGATACAAAAGACAAAGAGAGTAGTACATATAAAAGCCATTTAACCTTTGTTTGAGTGTTTTGATTTCGAAAGTGTTCTAGATTAGAGTACACTTGATTTTCCTTAACTAGGTTGGGTAGCATCTAAGTAATTTATTAAGTTTAGGATAGTTTTGGTAGTTTAGAAGAGTATGAGTCTCTTGGAATTGATGTTTATAATTAATCTTAATTATAGTGAAAATTCTACCATTATTATGGTAGAGACTAAATATAGATCACATTGCACTAAGTGGCCGAAACAGGATATATCGTGATCTCACTACTCTTTTTTTTCCCTTTTCTCTACCATTTTAATTATGCATAAATTATGTTCAGCTATAACAAGATAAAATTAAAAATAATATACTAAAACTAAAATTCTTTGTAACTTGTTTATTCAAGTTTAAAAAGTAGTTTTTTTATTCAACTCTTCCACCTTAATTCACTTGGAAACCTTCATGATAAGAGGGAGAAATTGGATGAGGGTGGTGGAAAGCAAGAGAGAGGCTGCACGGTGAACATGAAGAAGGGAATTGGATGAAACGGGATGTGAATATGATAGAATGCCCTCTATGCATATTCATTTGCCACCTCAGTCGATTTCGTTAATAAAAAATTTTTTTTTTTTTTACGGTTCGACATTTTATAGCATTTTTAAATACATAAGGGGTATTTTTATTATTAATAAAAGTAAAAATTATTCTTGTCAGTATTTTCATAAATCAAAATTGAATGGCTAGTTTACTCTTCTAAAATATACTCCAATTGTACAAATAGAATAAGTGTATCACAACACATAAAAAAAAGATGTTAGATTTTAAGTTGATTATTTTATATTTTTTATTGATCTTCAATAGTTTTTAAAAAATTGGTTTGGACAAATAAAAATTTCTATTTATTATAATTTTTAATGCCCATTATGTTGATTATAATTTATTAACTTCTTTTAAATCTATTATAATCCTATAATTATGAATTTATAATGATCGAAAAATAAAAAAATAATACATTTGATTTTAATATAAGTATTTTTACATAATTTACATACTTAATTATATAATCGGCCTTGTCAAAACTTTTTTAAAGATCCGCCACTATCTTCAGTCTTCACCATAACAAATGTCATTTCAATGATTAAGCCGATACAATATATATCTTATAAAAAATATAAATAATATAATTTTACCTAAATTGACACAAATATCATTTCATCTTAATTAATTACATATCACTCCTCCTTAAAGGAAAATCAAAGCTTTAATTCGGAATCAGTCATCTGTGATTCTGTCATGTGAATTATTGTTCACTTGCTAAAGCTTTGGTGCATGATAATAACTTCAAGTAGCTATATATAATTTTTTGTTCTAATCATGGCCAATGCATATATGGAAAAAGCTTTGGACCAAAATCTTATAAAATATAGAGTATCTTTTATATTACCTACTGTTAATAAAGAAAGACTAGTATTTGGCTCTTTCTTGTATGAAGGTAGGTTTCAAGAGTATGTAATTATCTGTTTAATTTTATCTAGGCCCTAAAGTCCAAGATTCCATCAATTTGCTTAATAATTTGCCTAAAAGTCTAGATTATTCCACCCAAGAAACGGAGAGAAGGAGAGAGAGAGAAAGTGAAAGAGACTTCAATAAGCTTTATAGTTTACATACATAATGATCTTTCGGCAGAAAAATCACATTGACATAAATGCTTGTTAGACTTTCTGCATCATCATTATTGAAAAAGAAAGTGCAGTTATATATCGATACCCTAATTTGACATTCAACTCATGGATCTTCTTGCTAACATTTACAAAGGTATCAGAAAATTAAAAGGTGAATTATACGATAAAAATGTAAGTTTATAAATATTTTTTTTTATGAGATGAAATAGTATTTGAAAAGATTAGGAGTTATATTTTAAATAACAATAATATAATAAAAAATAATTACGAAAAAAATTTATATTTTCTTTATATAATTTTAATCTGTATAGTAAAGTGTTCCAAATTAAAAATATACATATCAAAATTTAGATATTTGATTTTAAAAATTATATTTTTAAACACTAAATAAGCAACTGATAGAAAATACAGACTAAAATATAAAATATATATAAAAAATAAATTAAACAACACATATATTTATATACAAATTATAATAATTAATTTTAGTAACTCATTTTAATGAATATATAATATTTTTTATTCTCAACATAAAAATTAGATTTACATTATAAATAATCAAATTTTATAAATAACATAATTAAACTAAATATATAATCATCATAATCAAATAAATTTATAATTATAATAAAATTCCATAACCATATATAATTAAATCATATTCACGGTAATAAAAATGAATATGTACTGTATACATACAATAAGACTTTTCATATTAATTCCTATTTAATTTTTTTATTATAGAGATTTTTTAAATTAATTACAAAAATATCACCTTATTTTATTACTTCACTCCCTTGTTTTTATGATTTTCTAAAAGAATAAAATAAAAATATTTGTAATGTTCTATTATTTTTATATAAAACCAATCCTACCATGTTATATAATCAAATCAGAAAAGTCAGCTACAAAATCGGCTACTCGTATAAAATACATATTAAAAATGAATTAAATAAAATATATATTTATACAAAAATACAATATAACTAATTTGATGGCTAATATGTATACATAACATTTTTGAAAACAAAAAGAAAAACAAGTGCATTTTTGTAATTAAATTCAAAACCAAGAAATCGAAACAAAAAAAAAATTCCGAAACCAAAACCTTCTGTTCTTGGAATTCCAATCGACACAATTAAGAGACCCTCCACTCTTCCCTCAAGTTTATAATTAATGAAAAAAGAAAAAGAAGGGACTGTAATGATAATGGGAAGAAATATATGCAGGATCATTAGGAGGTCCATGATTATTAGCAGAATAAGGAGCACAAAGGTGGAAGATCCCAAATAGGTTCGTTATTAGATTCCTGAAGAGTTTCCATGTACTCGTGAACTCCATTAATGGCATAAAGTGAAGCTGAAATTTGTCTTTCAACCTTCATTCTTTCAAATTCCAGAAGCTCCATGTCAGTTGGGCCGCCGGTAATAAGCCCGTCGATCTTGGACGCGTCCAGTAAATGATTAGCAAACGGAAGGCGGTCGAAGATGGGTCCGAAATCCGACCAGAAACTATTAGTTTGTTGTGGATTCATCTCGCAGCTGCTCAAGTCCGGTTTATAAGCATCATCACGCACTACTTGTGGAACAGAGTTCTCAATTTTATCATTGTTTGTTGAACTTGAGCTAGTACTACCAAGGATTCTTGGGGCGCAAGAAACAACATTATTTTCTTGTTTTTTGATGCCTTTTTTGTCGTTGAGAAGGTTCCTGATGCGTGAAGCCAGGGGAGAATCCGTGGAGACATGAGTGATGAAGTTAGTTCGAGTGTTTGATCCGCGGAGGAGGCAGGCGGCTTCGTCGTAGGCTCTGGCCGCCTCTTCAGCCGTCTCGAAGGTTCCGAGCCACATTCTTATCTTTTGTGTTGTGTCCTTGATCTCTGCCACCCATCTCCCTGAAGGCCTCTGCCTCACTCCAACAAATTTGTTTGTAGTGTTGTTGTTGTTGTTGTTGGTTTTGCTTCTTCCTTTGAATTTGTTTCCTTTGGTGATCCCAATTCCTGGATTCTTCTTGTTACTTTTGTTATTATGCTCATGATTTGGTTGCTGGAAATGAATTTCCATCGGGAACATAGTATCTGGGGAGTATAGGGTTTAGGATTATTCCTTAATGTTTGTGTTGTTGTTGGCAAGCATTTGGGGTTTATATATATATGTATGAAAAAGTTGCTAAGCTTTTTGAATAAGTTATTACATGCATGTTGTATTTAAATTTGGTAATTGTTAATTTGTTGAAAGAATATTAGTATAAGTTTTTTGTGATGCAGACAAGTTAACCTTCAAAATTTCAAGAATTAATGACGCTGCCTCTTATAGTTGTCTTTTCTGGGCATAGCATTACTGAAAGAGTCAAGCTTTGGCTGTATACATCAAAAAGAGAATCAATTGATGTAATTTTTTTTAAAGAATATTTACTGCGGATACAATGACTAATTAACCAATAAATCTTTTTTGGTAAACAGTCCATTATTTATTAAACTTTACAAGTGAGTAAGTATGGTTTTGAAATGGTCTAGAATTGATACTAAATCACAAAGAATAGCGCGTGCATCAAATCCCAAAAGTAGAATGGTGTCGTCCTCTTTCTAGAAACGGTTACACAGCTCAAAATGCAGTGAATAAGAAATCTTACAATGTCTCAAATTACATCCCAAAATCTCCCACTTCCTTTGTACAGTATTAAACCCCACATGTAGAATCACACCCTTTCAACCCTCCCTAATGTACAACCCCATTTAACCTAAAGTTAGACGTGTCAAATTAACAAGCGAACAAATTCAAACTGACTCGTCACGAAATCGAATAGCAAATCAAAATTCATTTGTCAACTTTTTTTTTTCTGTCAAAAAATTAATTCATAATTTTAACAATCTTATTTACTCGATATTCATACAAATATAAATAATTAATTAATAAAAAAAGATTTTATATACTAAAAGAGACTTTATTAACCTAAAAAGAAAAAAAAAGTCAAACAAACTAACTTGTATCTTCTCTATTCGAACTCATTTAACTCACAAGTTATATGAGTCCAGCTAAATTGACGTGCTTCTAAAACAAGTCCAAGTCAACTTGCGAGTTATCACTGGTTTTGACAATTCTACAAAAAAAAATCACATCTCATTTTATTTTTAGAAATTATTTATAATAATATATTATTTTAAAATTTTAAAATTTAATTCCCATTTAATTTATGGTCAAAAATTTAAAACTTTTATTCTCATACAAAAAGTGGGTATTTGATATTCTTTTGTCCAGGGAATAAGGATTAACATATATAATTATCATCATTATTTTTAATTATTATATTTCTTACTGAAGAGCTCTTATTTTTATTGATATTGAGGATATCTTAGAAATTAAGAATCTAATTCTGAAAATATGTATAATAATAAAAAAACATTTTTGAAAGTATTAAAATCAATTTTCAACAACTATTTTAGTACGTACTGAATAAACACATTTTTTTACAATACCCTAATAAATATAATATTTCCATGTATGATATTTTTAGATACATTCTTTAAAATATATTTTTTAACTTTAAAACAAACGCCTATTTAACGTCTCCAATTGATAATAACATGACCTAATGATATAGTACACATAATACAATACAATGTCTCTAAAATAGTGCCACTACTAGAGAATTTGAGAAAGAATCTATATATTTTTAATTTTTGGTAATAATCAAACTATCAAAGAGAAACTGTTGGAATTGGTAACCCTATATCTACAAATCTACAAATAGATATATATAGAGATCATAAAATAATCCATTTTGGTCAATGTCCAAATTGGCATATGATCCCAAGACCACGCCAAGGAACATGGAATCACCACCACCATCACCATGACACAACCAACGATGGAAAAACAATAAAAACAAAAAACTAGGCTTGGATAGAATTGAAGGTAGCCATGTCTTTGTCCTCAGAACACACTTTTAGCTAAGTCAAATTAAATAGTTGAAAGGTTTTCATTGAGACATGAATGACTGCCACTTGGAAGCTCCAAAATGAGCCTTCACAAGCTCCCATAAACTAAGAGACTAATGCCATGCTTGGCACTAACATACATCAAGTCAATGATCATCTAACCTATCTGTCTACACATAATAATATATAGAAAAATCATCGTGGTGCTCAAAAAATATTGCTAACTTGTCGTCCTAATGTATTGTTGAGTTTGGAAAGTAATAAAATTTATTTTGACGATAATAAATATATAAAAGTTGAGTTTAAAAATTTAAAAGTATGTATAATAAGTGTATTATTTCTGCATACTAAACTTAGTATTTTGATAATAAAAATAGCCCATTTTAGTAATTTATATGTAGAATAATTTTTGGCTTAATAAATATAGATCAGGTTTTTCAATAGAAAATAAGGCAAATGAGGTCCCAACATAATTAAATATTGCTAGTACTTCCAGTTCCTGCACTAGATTGGATAGATGAAAAAAAAAGTGAGTATTTCATCTTTGACACCAAATCATTTACATCAAAATATGATAAAAGAAAAGATTAAAATTTGAGATAAACAAAAAAATTTAATGGTGCTGAATTGGATAATAGAATCAAGGATAAGATGTTATGAACAAAAAGATAAAAAAAAAAAGGAACAATAAAGTTAGCAAGGATAACACACTACTACTACTCATGATTTTCTGCCACTGCAATATTATTCCTTTGCATTTTTGCACCATCACTACTTCTGATGTAATACTCTGGTTTTAGGAGAAGAATGCAAGCACAACACTATCTTTTATGCTCAGAAATCATTACTCAGAACAGTTTTAACTTTCGGAAGTAATGCACCTGTATAAAAGGGGTATTTGGCCAAAAATTGAAGGTAAAAAGTGAGAATACTAATTTTGAATTTTTTATTGTATTTTTATTACATTCATCTTCTCCTTCATCTCGGTTCATTAAATATGTTACTTTTCTAATTAGAACATATATATTCAACGGCTAGTGGGGGCAAATGTCCCCAATGAAATTTTAAAAAGGGAAAAAGACAGATAGGTCCCTGACTTTTCAAACTTTTGACAAATACATCCCTGACAAAATTTAAATACAAAAAAGTCTCTGACTTTAACAAACGGAGGACAATTTAGTCCTTCCGTCTATTTGCCTCGCATACACCTAACGGAACTGGCTAACGTGGCTGAAACGGTGTACAGGTGCCCGTTACGGTGCCACGTTGGAAGGGGAAAAAAGTTCGAAGGACAAATAAGTCCTTGACGTCATTTTACAAATAAAGTTCGAAGGACAAATAGGTCCTTGAGAATTTTTTTTTTCAAAATTAATAAACTCATTTCCTAAATTCTCTCATCTACCTCTCTCCATTTTTATATTTCTCTCTACTATTTTTACTCTATATATAATTATATTTTATATTAGTAATTTGACAAATCAAAATATGTCATTCGATATTTTTTTTACAATTAAAATATTTTAAATGTAAAATTATACACATTAAATTATTTTAAATTTTCGATAACGAATGTTAAAATTAATTACTAATAAAAAATTAGACTTTTTCATATAAAAATAATAACTAAAAATCTTATTATTTAATTTTTTATCTGCAGATATCTTGATCTTCTTAGTCAGAAACTTTTGTCAACTTACGACTTTTTTGTAAAAGTAGTTTGATTTTATAAATCTTTTGTGTCACGCATAATTTATACTGTTAGAACAAAGTGAACTATAATTTAAAAAAATATTCTCGTAATGTTATTATGCATAAAAATACTAGTTCTAATATAATACACAAATACACTAATGCTAACTTAATACATGAATGATGCACAAATGAACTAATGCTAACTTGATGCATAAATGAACTGATGCTAACTAATACCACTGGTATGATGAAAACTGAACTAATGCAATTTAACAAATTCTAATATAATACATAAATGCACTAAAACTAAACTAATGCAATTTAAGAAAAATAGTAGAAACATAACAAGCCCAATTTCTACAATTTTAATACAAATAATTTAAATTGTAGAATAAAACAAGTTAACTAGATTTCAAAATACAAACATAATTTTATCAGAAATTATTTTTAATATGGAAAGAAAAGTGGTGTTTTGGTTGAATATTGACATTTGAAGTGTATTACAGTATTGTGGAAATTATTCAACACGCCCCCACGTGTTGGCTAAGATGCTGCCACGTGTTCAACACGCCCCCCACGTGTTGGTCAGAATGATGCCACGTGTTCACCACGCCCCCACGTGTTGCACCACGCCCTCCACGTGTTGACTTCTCACAAAAAAATCCACCCATCTATAATTACACCACATTCTCCCATTTTCAACAAAAACACCAATATTTTTTCCATACAAAAAAAAATTAGCCTAATTTTATAAACTAAATTCCCATAATAGAAGCATAATAGAAGTATAATGAAAAAAAAATTCTCAAGGACCTATTTGTCCTTCGAACTTTATTTGTAAAATGACGTCAAGGACTTATTTGTCCTTCGAACTTTTTTCCCCTTCCAACGTGGCACCGTAACGGACACCTGGACACCGTTTCAGCCACGTCAGCCAGTTCCGTTAGGTGTATGAGAGGCAAATAGACGGAAGGACTAAATTGTCCTCCGTTTGTTAAAGTCAGGGACTTTTTTGTATTTAAATTTTGTCAGGGATGTATTTGTCAAAAGTTTGAAAAGTCAGGAACCTATTTGTCTTTTTCCCTTTTAAAAATTACTGAGTGATTTTCAATATGAAAGGTTAGTTGTCCCCACTGCAACATTAATTTTGACCCCACTACTCTTCAAATCCTTAACTCTTATCATTCTCCCCCTTTTCAATTTTCTTTGTTTGCTCTCTAGCCCACTATCATTGCTCACTTGCCTCGTGTCACTGTCGCTGTGTTGCCGACATTACTGGCTTACTATCCACTACAAGAAAAATGCTAAGTACTGTCAGATTTAGTGTCATAGAGTAACAGCGGATTTATCGTCAGATTTACCATCGGTAACGACATCGAATTCATAAGGTTATATAATTACCAGCGGATTTAAGTTTTCGACAGTAACTTTGCCGGTAATATTTGGAAGGAAACGACAAAAATAAGTTGGCGCGTCCTTTAGCGTCGGATTTATCCTCGGAAAAATCCGATGGTAAACCAACTTAGTGAAATAATGCGTTTTGGTGACCTCCAATGGTTTACTGTCAGATTTTTCCGATGATAAATTCGACGGTACCTGGGACGTAAAATAAAAGCGCGAACCCTCTTCCCTTCATTCGAATTTTACTATCTCTCTTACTTCTTCCACTCTGCCCATCACCACTATCTGCCACCGCCAATACCACCACCATCACATCCCCCTCTCCGTTGCCGTCAACCTACCGCCAACCCTTCCCTTCTTCTTCTTCTGCCCTCTTCTCCTTTCTCCTCGTAGCACAACACCACTCTCCCTCTTCTCTCCTTGCCATTTCACCATTTTCTCTTCTCCCTTCTCGGAACCACCTCACCACAGAGCCACCGTCATCGCGCCGCCGCTGCCCAGCTTTGCCCCGAGTCTAGCCTTCAGCGCCGCCACTGCGCAGCTTTGCCCATGTCCCAGTCTCTCGGCGAGTTCCCCATCATTCAGCGCTGTTACAACCCCTCTCTTCCCTCTCCTCTATTTCATTTGTTGCCCTGCATCACAAGTTTTTTATTAAACTCTATTTTTTAAATTCTGTTTAGTTAGTATTGATTCATTAGTTTGGTTTTAGTTAGTTTAGTTAAATTTAATTTTCCGTTTTAGTGAATTTTAGGTTATTAAGATAGGTTAGGTGTAAATTACTTGGTTCTGAGATTGCTAAAAGTAGTTGGATTGTCTGATGTTGATTCGCTATGTTACGACTGATTTCACTGAGATATGATTATTTGAATTGCTGGATTTTGCTTGATTGCTGCTTGTTTTGCATTAACTGTTGCTAGTGTGCTTGTTAATTTGGAATTAGGATTGTATATTGATTCTTGGTATTGATTTTTTCTTGTTTGATATTTTGTCACACCAAGTGTTCGATAATATCCTCAGAGAGTTCTAAATGAAAATTTGGTTCAATCTTTAAAAATCAGTTCTTACTTTTACATGGTTAGTGTTATTATGCATTGATGTGAATGTGAGTGTTTCTAATTTACCAAGTTTAGTTTGATATGATGGATTGCTCGAGATGTTATTCCTCATTAATTGATCTTTGAGTATATATGTTATGTACAATTGTCATAATTGAGTTATTTGAAAATTGAATTTCAATCACAACATCACATATTCTAAAACTCTTCTTTTGCATAATCCATAACACTACATCAATTTTTGATTGGCCTAAGTGATTATTGGGCTTCTTATTGTTTGTTTTCTTATTTTTAACTCGCAAATATTTTGAAATCATCTTAGACGTACTAATTGAGTTGAATTTGAACTTTAAAAAGTGTTTGGATATCAAATGTTAAACTTAATATTGTGATATTAGTTACAAGAATTACATTAGTATTATTATAATTTATTTTTTATTTGTTATTTTGAATTTCTGTTAATTGGAATGCTATTTGCTGACGTGACTTCAGGTAGAGGTGTTGCGGATCAGGCTACTGGTCGTGGTCGTGGTCGTGATAGAGGGAGGGTTTCCTCTGGTACCCATGGGAATTCTGGATCCTCTCCCTCTACTGCGACTACCACAGTGACGTCATAGGTTGTGGGTTTATCGGACCAACCGTTTATCATGGTCCTTAACCCCAACTACGTCCCTCTATCTACAGCGACAACACTGCCTCCAACCGCTCAGCAGCCTAATGCCACACCGACGCCGCCTCCAACGGCGGACATCCCGGCCCTGGAATCCTCTCACAGAAGTGAGGCAGCTGATGCTCTTCCACCACCTCCCATCGTACGGTTGACGATTTGGGCTAATGGCAGAACGGGGTAAGTATCACTTTAAATTTTCTATATTTTCTGATTATTGAATTGCTGAAAGTGTCTGATTATTGATTCTAGTTTAGTGAATTTAGTGGATTTATGAATGTTGATTCTTGATTTTTACCTATTGTTCATTGATTGTTGACATTTGGTGTTGTTTAAATTAATTGTTGATGGATAGAGTTTGTGGCGCATTCTAGTTATAGATGAAAGTCTATCAAAATTTTGATAAAAATCTCTATATATTATGGTTATTTGCTTATGAAGTTTTAATTTATATTGCCATATTGGTTTGTTTGTGAATTGTTGATAGGTTTGCGCTAAACAACAATGCATGTACTCAAGAGATGATTAACGTCATCAAGCTGATGTACGACCATCCCTGGCCCAACTATAAGAAGATCTCCTCTGAGACTAGAGAGCAATAGTTTGCGAAGTAGATGGTAATTAATATTTTTTTTAGTTTCAAACCTTCTTAGCTAGTTTATATCTTCTATTTTGATTAACTAATTTTAAAGTTTCTTTGTGCGGCTGCACTTTATATGGGACGCTGAGCACGAGAAAATATATGACCATCGAATGGGTTGACAGTTGTAGAAGATGTTGGAGGATTTTTGTGAGGAGCAGGACCACCTCGCGATCTGGTTTTGCCCAGAAATAAAGAAGGCTCTCTCAGTTTATTGGGAGACCGATGAAGGGTTCAGGTATCGGCATCTCACAAACAGAGCTAACAGGGCATCGGCCAGGTATCCAAACATACCGGTGGCTCAGCGACCTTCATGAAGACTAAGGCCAGACTGGTATGTAGTTTCTTTAATTTTGTTATTAACTTAGTTATATTCTTTTACATATCATTACTAGGCATCCTAATCATATTGTTTCAATGCAACATGTGTAGTCGAAGTCGTTGGATCGCGAGGTGACATTGGCGGAGACATTCAAGTACACCCACACGTTGAAGGAAAACAAAGCGAGATTTGCTGATCAGCGGTCTCAGGATCATTATGTAAGTAAACATACATCTGATCTTCTGATATAAAATTAGAGATTAACTGTATAGTTGACGTACTAACATAATAACATGTGTTACACAGGAGTCCTACACGCAGAGACTAGAGGTCATAACTCAGCAATCACAGAAAAGTAGGGAGGATGCCGATGGCTCTGCTGCTTTAGTCGTTGATCCCGATGTGGTTTGGCACGAAACCACCTCAATGCCATACAAGAACTGCATATACAGTTTGGGGTCATTCTTGGCTAGCAGCCTTCGCACTCCACGTTGAGGACATTGTCCGCCTCTGCCACCAGTCGAGCCGTTGACCCCGAGGAAGGCATTGATTTGAGGCTGCAGGTGCAAGAGCTCACTTATAGCCTTCACCAACAGGCTTAGGAGCTGAACGATTATCGGGAGAGGTATCAGGAGATCCTCACACGCATGACGGACACGGATGGCCTCAGGCTAGAGTGGAGGGAGCAACTGGAGCAACTTCAGCAGATGGAGGCTCAGATGCACATCACTAGCATCATCCCTGCTAGTAGCAGTGGTCCTGCTGATGGCACACATACATCATTGCTTTCTGCGCCTCCTCATCAGGGCCACGGAAACGAACAACGACGAAGATCCTAAATCTTTAGTGATTAATGCTTCGTTTTTATTGTTTTATTGTATTTATTTGATTTACTTGACTTTTAATTTATTTGAATATTTGATAATTTATTTTAAATAATAGGTTTCTATTATTTATAAATTAACCATTAATTGTGTGAAAAATAAATTTAAATAAAAAAAAATTAAAATTGACCATTTATTTCAAAAAAAAATTTAAAAAAATTGATATTATTGTCGGATTTACCGAAAGAATAATCTGACTGTAATAGTGCAGAAAACAACATATTGTGGCGCCAAATTACCGTCGAAAAAAATTCGCCAGTAACCAAATAGTTTTTCGAGCAGGTAATCCGTTACAGAATCCGACAGTAAATATTTACCGGCGAGATTTATACCGCCTAATTCCTACGGACAGTAACTTAATTACCGGCAAATTTCATACGTTCTTTCGACGAAAAATTTTATGATACTCAGTATTTTTCTTGTAGTGGTCATGCAGCCTTTCTCCTTGCGTCACTGCTCGGCTTTTCCATTATCCGTGGTGAACAATTTGTTCTACATTCCTCTTCGTCTCTCGACAGTTGCCACTCGGTCATCGTCTTCTGCCAGTCGCCACTACATCATCGTCGCTGATTCTCTAGAGTCTCGCCACTCCATCATTGTCTCTCATCACTCGCCCACTCCGTCATCATCTCTCGCTACTCCATCATCGTCTCTGACTCTCTCGTCTCTCTAATTACTAGCCGCTTCAGTCACCACACCTTACATTTTCAGTTTTTCAGCTTCTCGAGTCTCTTTGTTCTTATTGTCTACTGGGCGTCGCACCCTCTTCTTCAACCAATAACTTATCAATTGATAATAAATCAATAAACTAGTAATTTAACCAATTCAGTTCTGACAACTATAATTTTATCGCATATATAGTTAAACCGGAATGAAATTTGTAATACATTAACTTCTCTAAAACAAACCATAAAATTTAAGTAGTCAATTTCATTTTCTTAAGCTCTCATAATTTTAAAAATTTTGATTCAATTTGGATAATTATAAATAGAATGAAAAGCAGTCCACCTATGAAAACAATTTTTAATATCATCATCATAATCATCATAATCAAATACAAGAGCAACACCAAATTTTCTTTGGAATGATGTCATCTTCTTCATCTATTCCAGAAAATTATCTAGGAGTATTAGTAGAGTAATAATAGTTAGTTTTTTTATTTAATAATAATAATAATAATAATAATACAGAAACAAAAATTTCGGAGCTTATGATTTGGGTGAATTAGATCAAGTCTATATATACTTTGTCTCTATATATTGACAAAATTTTTTGAATTTATCATTATTTTTTAGTATATTTCTCTTTGTTTTCGTAAAAAAAAAAAAGATAAATATGTGATGCATCAATAAAATTATTAAGAAAAAAGACAAAGAGAGATTTACTTAAAAAAACTATTAAAATATGTTAAATTTTTTATATATTTTTATTTTGTGTCATGAAATCTGAAATATTTTTTTTGTTAAATTGGGATAATATTTAATGTTAAAAGTCTAGACTAAAAAGTTATTCTCCTCTTAAAATATGACAGTGCAAATTATTCTTTTTTGTTTTATCTTTTATTCTATTTTTATAAGACAAAAATAAAATATCTCTTATATAATTATTTTAACAGATACGACAACATCTAAGATTCAATCTATTTTAGTGATTAAATTCAAAAGATTTAAAAGGTGGTTTTGGATTCAATTTTTTTTAGACTAGTAACAATCTTTGTATAATCACCAAAAAAAAAAAACAATCTTCGTATTAATTAGCAATTTTTATTATGAACAATTAACAATAGAGAATTAAAAATGATGGAGAGGTTGTACTATCTCACAAAGAATCGTTTGAGTTTTTAGTAAAGACATCAGTATTATCTTTCCTAAAAATAGACAATAATTTAGTAGTACTCATTTTTATATGAAGAAAAAAATTTGAACTCGTATCTTCATAATATATATTTCGACTCTTTTTACTTATAAGAAATTTATTTAGAAAAATATACATTTTTTAAATTTTACTACTTTATTTCGAACCTTAGCCAATTTAGTTTAGGATTCTACTTAACTAACCTTAGCCAAGATTCACTTAATGACACATATATTTGATATAATTAGGTCAGATGTACATTAAAATGAATTATTAAAATTAGTTATTAAAATTAGTAGAATATATATTAAAAATATATATTAAAAAGAATTAAATTACATATAAAAAATTTTGAGTTAATAATTTTTAGTATTTTTGGTTATTATTTGACCAACATAAACACTAAATCATTGTTTTATTAATTTATATATGTAAATTTTAAAAAATATAGGTGCAAATTGTATTGATTTATGAGTGTAAACTGTATTAATTCATATGTATAAAATTTTAATAAATATAGATATAAATTATATATTTTTTGAGTACAAAATATTTATAAATATAAGTGTAAATTATTACGAACTAAATGCTGACAAAAAATGATAATATTTACTGGTGGTGATGTAATATCACTCTTACACATATACAAATACATGCTGACTAATTTTAATAGTTTATTTTAGTGTGCAAATAATATATTTGTATCATATATATCATGCGTGATGCGTTTGTTGTTGGTGGTAATACCATCCTCTCGTCACCATTAACGAAACCCTTTGTTTCCTCTTTGTTTATAGATTCTTCAACCAATCTCGTGTTTATTATAATCCCTCATATGGGATTGTCCTTGTCATGTTTTTTAATTGATAGAGAAAGATAATTAGTTTCTTCAATCAATTCTTTTATTATTACATGATGAAATTTGCAATAACTTTTTATATTTATTGGATGCCTTTATGAAAATTTCATAGTGGATCTCACGTCAGACAATAATGAAGATATGGAGAAACAGACACAAGTTTATTAAATTAAACAAATTACGCAAGCATGGTAATGTTAACTTGGGAATATCTTTTGAGGATACAAGGTTAACAAAAATGATATAATGGTCACAATATATATATATATATATATATATATATTTCTCATAATTTATTAGTCCCATAAGAAACTTAAAATAAAATTGCAACTTTCTAGTTTGGATAAATTGTATCATAAAGAAAATATTTCCATAGAAATAATTTTATATAAGAAATATTTTCAGGCCAAAATGAAAAGAAAATATGAAATCCTTCCTCTCTAGTAGTATTAATATTGTATTTTAATATATTGAAGAATTAATCTTGTAACCCACTACCACTAGTATTACAAACATTTATTAAGTAAATTTGTATACAATATATATTTTTTCCCTTTTTTTGTTTGGAGAAGAGTCCAAAAGTTCAGTTTTCCTATTTTGATGCTTCAACTACTACTACTCAGGAAGTAAGGTTAAAAAAAAAAAAAAAGAAAGAAAGAAGAAGAATAAGGGAAAAATAAAAACACTTACTACTCAGCAATAAGGTAAATGGAGCCTTTATTATAACTTCCAAGGGGAATTTTTCTTCTCTTAACAAAATAAAACAGGTCCTTTCTAAATTTCTGTTACATTATTATACTTCTGATTTATAGTCACCAAAAATACTTCTGATTTATTGGTTTCTAATAAAATGATAATAGACTAGAGCTGCCTTTCTAAGTTAATAGAAAGTGATTTCTTTTTCGAGTTTCGAAAGTAATAATAAATCCCTTCAAGAATAATATAATTCTAATGCCATTTTATTTTCTATTATAAAGCTCATATTTTTAAATTAAAGACGTTTTTTTAGCCAACTTTAGTTTAAACCATCCAAATAGTACCCGATAATTTATATTGATAACAAAAATAATTTCAAAAGATACGAACAATAAATAAATTTTTGAAGAATTTAAAAATATTACAAAAATAACCAAAATATGATATTTTTAGAAGTGAAAAACGACTTTTATATTTAACAAATAACTTATTTATTTTATTCGAATTTTTAGAAAAATATTTGGATAATTATATAAAAAGTGCATAAAAAATTAGACTAAAATTCAATTTCTAGGATTTAAAAAAATAAACTTTTAAAACATTTTGTTCATTCAACCATTATCGTAAAATAGAATGAAAAAGAAGGCGTTAACAGATTATCGGCCCTCAATCCTAGACATTACATGGCCAATATTCGAACGCGGATGCAACATACTCAGAGACGAGTAGCTAAAATATTTAACCATTCAATCAAAACTTACCGTGAATGTGGATTATACAATTGAAGCCCACAGTAGCTATTCTAACATATTACAAATTTAGCCATTGTACATATTATCCCGTATCAACTTTTATTTTTTTTTTTTTTTTTAAGTTGATTTTGCAATTTTTTTCTTCTATTGTTTTGGTTAATTTTCGTTCCTTCACACTGAATTTTTGCTTATGCAATAAGAATTAGTATTTTGCCATTGTTGCTGCTCTATTATGGTTTATGACATTCTTAATTTGATACATAAAAATGACGAGTTTTAGATTTTACTGATATTGAATTAGTAATTTAGTTTCTAGAAATTTATATTGATAAATTAATTAATTAATTTTGACATATATTTATTTAAATCATATCCTTGGTCTTATCACAGGACACAGTCACAAACCCAATACACCCTGAGGGTTTAATTTAGATGATAAAAATAATAATAATAAATCGTGTATCAACTAATAAGCAAACATTCTTATTACATAAATACAATGCAAAATCTTTTAATCAAATTCATTAGTATTAAGTAAGGAAAAATCTCGACGGCACATATATTCGTCATTCTATACAAATAAAATTCTCAAATCATTATTACATAGGGAGAATGCTCGAATTCGATTGTTATCTTTCCATGTAAGATTACAATCAAGTAACAAACTGAATTTCAAACAGAAACAATCTAAAATCAATATTTCATTTCAAGTGGTTATATAATTAGATGCAGTTCTTATTTCCTTACTGTGAAACGTTTAGTAGTGTTAATTTTACTAGCAGAAAGTGAAAACGCAAAGAGAAGAGCAAGGAAAGAAACCAGCAGATATACAAATTAATCAAAACTGTGACAATGTTTTATGACTCATCAAAACTGGTACAACTGAAAAACGAAAAAAAGAAAGAATGCTATGAAATTTTCCTGAGTCAAGCATGGCTCAGCAACAGAACTTCGTCCCATCATCCAAAGTCAGACCGAGTTCCAAGCTGTTCATCCCTTAAACACAAAATCCCTTCCGAGTTCTGACACTTAAATGTACACAAATAGACCCCAAAACTTTGCTTCTCATCCAACCAACTCGGCGAGTTGCATTGTCAAATATGGATGCAGCAACTAAGACATACCAACCAGACACAGCTGCTGGTCCAAGAAAGACACTTTAATGCTTAAAAGGAACAGATTAGACCTCACCTGACATAGCAGCTACCCCCAAATGGCACAACTGCAATACCCAATGACTATAGACACGTGCATCTTTAAAGGTAACAAAACACAAAAACAATCAAATATTACTAGGTTGATATCGATAGGATCGACTGTAGTGCAAGCTGCTGCTGAGGCTGCAAGGATGACCAGGTCGAAGCGAGGGTATGAGGCGGCAAAGTTTGTTGAAGTTGCCTCAACAAATTGATTATCCTACTGGAAGTTTGTTCAGTAGCCAGATCGTTACCAGCGCATAGAATCTACATTACGAAAATGCATGCATTAGAAATGAAAAGGAAGTTGAACTAGAACTTAGCAGTACTAGTAACATTCAAGTAGCCATCGTCAGCAGAATGGTTGTACCTCGGCAAAAACCGCAACTATTTTGGGAAGATATTGATTGTTTGGCCCTATGAGTTCTCTATCAGACCTGAAATTGAATGTAATAGTTTATCATCACATGAACATAGTTGGCAGCATATTAGGTAAACAGTCTAAGTCATCGCATTCTGCATTAAAACTCTACCTTTCAACCATTGAACAAAGTTGGTCATGCACAACCTTGGCCTCGATTAAATCGCCTTTAATAGGCAAGCAACTTAGCCAGGCAGGAACAACCTGCTACCAAGCAATAATCAAATGGATGTTAGAAACCAAAGGCACAAACTGATTGCTGCTCTAAACTTTTCTGCTAGCAATTTACTAATGAGTAAACTTAGAAACGATTTTACACTAACACTTTCAGGACCAAGTATCCAGAGCAAATGGTAAGAGATTGAAAACAGTGAATTATAAATTGCAAAATTTTTAGTGTCCAACATAACTAAACAAAGGGATTGTCTGCCAAAAAAAATCAATTGTTGGTAAAATTATGCTGATCATTTACCCAATGGGATTGTGCGATCATTTACCCAACAAAGTCACGAAGTTTCAGCAAAAGCTGAAACATGACACCTCTCGCCATACTATAAATCAACATGTGTGCACAACAAATAACAAGAACTTCAAAAGAAAAGGAGCATGAAGCACCAAATTTAAATCACCTGGGCTGCATTTATGCTATCGCGGTGGAACTGACATATTTTTCCAACAGCTGAAACAGCATTGTCATATGCCATTATGTTATCAGAATGCAGTGCATCTGGATGCCTCATAACAGCATCTAGCCTTGAGAGCGCCTCTGCAATGGAGCACAAAAATTGATCAAAACAATATACTAAAACGCAATTTACATTTTGGAGAGGGAGGGAGGGGGGCGGTCAGCAATTAACCTCCAACAAGGGGTTTGAAAACAGATCCGCCATACTCCGCACAAACACCAACCCCATAAACAGCTGCCTGGAAAAATAATTGATTTTGTGGAATCAGAAAGCCAATTATCTCAAATAAATAAAACCTAGATACAAATTCTAGTTAAAAGAGAACCTGCCGAACATCTGGATATTCATCATTGCAAGCCTCAAGTAAGAATGGAAGGTAGGAATCATAGTACCTGTATCCATAACATAAAGAGCTTTCAAAAACATAGAACACAACCATTATTCAAATACAGGTTTGTATTTTTCTCTAGGTAGGGTTAGCTACTTAAATCACACAATATGATTAATTCATATATCATGAACCATATCTATAGACAAGCTATTAAAAGTTAAAAGAAAGAAATCAAAACAAATGGAATAGAATAAGCGTTGTGCATGAAAATTAAGACAATAAACATAAAAATAATAAAAATAAAGGGGTTCTTACTTGAGAGCTGCCTCACGACAATGTTCAGCAACATCGTCAAATATACAAATGGCAATCCTCCTTTCCTCTGAAGTTTTATCTTTACCCTGATTATTATTAGCATTAAAAAATAGAATTTAAGTTGGAAAGTCAAAGTAAATATTGTATTCACAAACATGAGGAATATTAGAGTAGTTGTATATAGCAACTTATCCTTGCAGCTGGTGACAATTTTACAGAAAATTCACTGGTAATTCAAAACAAAAAGAAAACAAAAACCCAAAATAAAAAAATGACTCCCCAGCCCAACCAAAAAGGGGATAAATTTTCCACCTAAGCATACAAGAAATTCAAAATCTTACAGATTTCTTTACACTCTTATAATTTTAAATATTTGAACCAACAACTTGTTAAGATGCTTCTAAGCACCACATTATTTAGGTGAGACAGCTAATAAGAGTATTAATAGTATAAGCAGAAAAAGATTTTTCCAATATGATAAATTTTGCTTCAGAATGTAGTCTGCCATAAGGAAAGACTTCAATGAAACTATGGAAGACCAATGATGACAATATAGAACTTCTTTCAGGCAACAACAAAACTCGAGGACTCATTCCAGCAGCAAGATAAAATACAAAGTGAGGCAAGTGGAGAGTAACTTACAAACATGGGCGTTAGGTACGATGAAAGCTCATCGAAGAAAGGCAAGAAAGACCCTCTAAATGTCTTTATCAAAGTGCCCAAGCAATCACCAACCTAGAACAAAATGATACTCAATTTAAGAGGGAGGTAAACATACATGAAAAATATATTTATTATGATGAGCCAATAATAATAATAATAATAATTTTGAATATATACTTGATCAAAAAGTTCTTCTTCTTGCTCATTTTCTTCTTTGAGTAGTTCTCTTTCCTCAGCATCAAAGTCCTCTTCCTTGGCCCTCTCTGCTCTTTCAAGTTTTCTTGACGAACTGGCTGTAATGACTTGTTTTATCTCATCAACAATGCTTCGTACTTGCTTTTCATCTAGATGTGGTCCAGAGACCTGTCAGACAAAAGTCCAAGTTATCTTGAGGATCAAACAGCTTACAGAAAATTGATAACCTGCATAAATAATATAAGTTATTTGACACCATAGATGAATGTCACAGACCTGTATGCATTCATTCAATGCATCCAACATGCTTGCACAAATTTCTACCTCTGGCTCCTGAAAGATAGATAAAAAATGCATCAATACAAGCACAAAAAAACCGCTGATTCCACATCAATAACCTGAACAACAGGAGGACATTAACCTTGTGTAGAGCCTCCACCAAATTTGGTATTATATAATCAGACAGCTGTTTTATGTAGGTCTCATCACGACCTTGTGCTTGCCCTTTTTCTACAGCTGATTTTGCTGATGATAACAGTTCCGGCATAGCTATCAGAGAAAAATGATAACGGATAAGTGGGATTAAAAACATGAATTCAATAAGGGCTATCAAAAAAGACAAACAACCACTCTGTTACCTAAGGTTAGACAGCAAGCTGAAACTGGCATGATAAAATAAAAAAGGGAAAAAAAAGGACAACAAGCTAGCAGAACACTGGGATCTTAGATACTAAAAAAATTACCTGAAACTGCCGCCTTCCTAACTTCTTCATGGAAGTAAAATTTAAGAAGAGGAACCAATGTAAAAGCAACCTAGTAGATGATTAAGCAAAGTTAGCCCCTGACCAAAACATTATGATAATAGCAATTATGGGTATGGAGAGTTCCAATAAAATGTAAGAGAAAGTAAACCTGGTCAATCCAAGGAAAGAATCCTTCCTTCAACTCATCTGCATAGCAACAAAGCATGTTACAGGCTGTAGCCTTCTCCTCCAGGACACTTGTCTTAATTCCTATCCTTTTATCCCCAAGAGTGATTGTTTCAATGCTACAAATATTCAAGAAGGTGAACAAATCAATCAGTATAATTAATTTATCTTTCTTAGAACTGGCTCAAATTATCAAAGAACAAGTGCTTATTCCCCAATATTTCATGATATTGACCACAATGATAAATGAACCTGAAAATACATGGTTAAATTTTTGGGGGGGGGGGGGTGTTGGGGGGAGCGGGGCGGTGCATCCCAGCGATTCTCTTAAGTCTACTAGGTCCTATTTAAAATTAACAAATCTCCCCATGAATCACACATACTTGACACTTGACGGTGTCCTATCAAAATTTACTTTTCACTCGATCTGAATTTAAGCTGCTCTGTTGCCCTCCATGTGTTCCACAAACTAAGGTTGAAAACAATTCAACCATCAAAAGTATCAAAGTAAAAGGTCCAAAATGAAAAATATGAAAATATAAGCAGAATCTAAAATGTGAAACTCTTGTCAATGATAATGTCATGCAGATACAAACTAATAGTAGAAGCAATGGGCCACAGTCAAATTATCTCAAAAGATCTAAAGTCTAAACCATTTTAAAAGAACCACACTATATGGAAACTCAAATAAAATACAGTGAGCTGAGTAGAAGAGTTAGAAACAGTTAAGTTGATTTGTTAGGCAGTTAAGAGCAAGTGTTAGCTAGGCATAATTCCCCTAATTAACTTAACCATGTAAAGACTCTTCTACCCTTTGCACAAGCTTGCTGAACAAGATTGCCCTCTATGTATATAAGCACAGACTTGGTGCTTTAGCAGTTAGTTATTCAGAATAACACTTCACACAACTCTCTCTGATTCAGTCTCTTTCCATCTCACTTTCTCTCTTCTCTCTCTTTCTGAAACACTATTATTATGGTATCAAGAGCTTCACATTTCAAAGCATGGATGCTCCTCCATTGGTAAATATATCGTCACCAACAATTCCTCCTCCTCCTCCTCCTCCTCTACCACGTCCTCTTCTAAATATCTCTCTGACTCAATGAATGGAACTATCTTCCCTACCGTCGACAAGTTCTATCGGCAATAAAAAGCAATTAGGACTTCAGCCTCATCGATTGGTGCGCTCTTCATCCTCTAAAATTTGTGCCACCAAAGGGTGCTTTGAACAACCGCATCTCAAGGAGTATGTACTTTGGGAAGAGGCACACCTCCATAGACACTAGATCTGAATCTGAACTTTGTCGCCGAAGGATGCTCTCAACAACAGCTCTCAACTTCATCGCCTCCATAGACACTAGATCTGAACCTTACTATGTGACTTAGGTAGAGGCACACTTCATGACTCACGAAGCTGAAGCCATGGGCAGAGGTCCTTTGTACCAGCGCTTCAAGCACATAGTACATCTCAAGCTGTCATGAATTCCAGAGGAGGATATGGTGGCTGTCATGGTGGTCGTTTTGGTGGTGGCAGGGACGCAATGGATGCTTCAACCTGTCTGCTCCACAATAAGCCAGGTCATTCCAACTTTAATTGCTAGCACAGGTTCGATCAGGATCTTCAACCCTCCTACCCTCCACCTCCACCATATTCCATTTTATGTCTATTGTTTCTCACACTCCTAATTACACTACTAATTTCCTACCAAATCATAGCTCTGCATATATCTCAATCATGCACCTACATCATCTTCATTTCCCCCGAATCAATCTCCCTCCTACACCACACATGCTCCTTCTAGGACTCCTCACTATTCTACTACCATAGCCACCTCTGAATCAGTTGTTACAGATTCTGCCTGGTATCTGAATTCTGAAGCTACATCTCATGTCACTCCGGAATACTCAAAACTAATGCATGCATCATCACATCATGGACCTCATCTCCTCCATGTCAGCAAAGGAACAAGGTCTGTCTATATCTCATTGGAAATTCCAACATTCACACACCTAAATATCCACTAAAATTGAACAATCTTTTGCAAGTGCCACAAACAACTAAAACTTGATCAGTGTGAGTAAATTTGCTTTTGGATAATCATTATTTTTTCGAATTCTGGCATTGTAACGGTATATAAGCACAGATTCAGTGCTTCAGCAATTAGCGATTCAAAATGAACCCTTCAAACTACTCTCTTTGTTTCACTCTCCCGCTTTCTCTCTCACTTTCTCTCTTTCCCTCTCAAACACTATTATTAAACGTGGGTTGTGGAAAGGACTTTGCAAAAAAGCAAAATGAAGGATGAATTAATTCCAGAAACATATAATATCATGTAAAACCATGGAGCCAATATCAATCATTTATAACATATAAGTTAAAACTATATCTGAAGGAAAACCTGTCATCATCATTATCGAATTCAGTATCAGAATCTGCTGATGTAATGGTCACATCTGGCTTAAGTTGTGCAGACTGTAGCAAAGGAGGCATGACAAAACCCATATATGGTAGAAAATCCTGCCCAAGGCATTTGCAAAGCCGTGCCCATGCCTGAAAGCACAAAAGGCAAATGAAAATGTTAGGTTCTAATTTATATAAGTATACTGTAGAGTAGATGCCAAAACTTTATAAGGGGCCCATACTTGTAACATGTAACTTGAAGTCGGATCATCAGCCTCCAACTGGGATTGTTGCAGTGACATCAATACATCCATGACCTAGTAAAAGAAAAAGCATAAAAACCATATATCATCAGAGAAAAGGTGATCTATAATCGTATAAAATAGAATCTTGGCTTTACAAACAGTAGCAGTACAGAGAAAAGAAGAAGGAACACAAGAATGCAATAAACAAAATTAAAAATCACCTGTTTGGCATCATCCCTGAACTTCTCCTTCCCAACAGCCATTCCTACTAAACTAATGCACTCCATTGCTTTGGCACGAAGCATTCGATTAGATTTATCATTTGCATTCATCAAAATAGCCTTTAAGTAAGGAATCACAGCATCATAATACTTCTGAAATTGCTCCTGTTGACACAAGTAATTTTAATTTATTTAAGCACAGAAGTTGAAAATATTGTAATTGTGTTGGGCAGGATTGACAGCATAAATCACCTGTGACGAATCAGCAACTGAAGCTAAAGCTGTCAAAGCCGCTTCTTGAACCATTTGCTTCCCATTCTAGAACAAAAGTCACAGATGAAAAAAATACACCATAAAGCTCCATAGATACCATCTTAAATGTAAAACATATAAACAGGTACCATAAAACATACTGACAATATATACAAGGGGCACATATAATTTACCAAACGATTTTTATTAAAAACATGTAATTATGAAAGGAAAAATTAATAAACTGACAAACCTAAGGCTTACACTAACCAGTGTCATCATAAAGTAACAAGTCTTCCTCACTAGGTAGGACTCTAGTACCGGAATCAAAGAACATCATAATGTCCTATCATAAAACATGTCTAAATCTAATTGTTTACCAAATCTGATCAACTTCCCTTCCCATGCCTTATGCATGTATTTTCAACAAATGATGTAATCACCTCAAGAAAAAGTCTACCATCTTTCATAGTAGGTACTACCCCAACTTGTCTCTAAGTACACATTCCTAATTCTCTTTCGTCTGGTGTGTTCACTTTCTAATTCACGTACTTATCTCTACAGTATTAAGGTTATTCTCTAGATAGCTACCCAACATTCAATCTGATACAATATATTCGAAATTCAGTTGAGACAAAATAAAACTAGATAAAGCAAAGTGCAGATCCCATAGTAGCCTAAAAAGAGAACCAGAAACAATCAATAAAGTGAAATTTATTTCAGACCACATTGAGATGCCTAGCAAGGTAAAACACCATATAATCTCCAAGTTAAAACTTTAAATTAAAATATTCCAAGATATTTCTGCCAGCTAAACATGTACAGTAAAATACCTGCAGGAGTACAAGAAGCTTGCTCACAATCCCATCTAAGTAAGGTGTTAGGATCTCCGGGGTACAATTCTCAGTGAAATTTAGAACTGCAGATGCAGCATGAGCCTGCAATATGCAAGTACCAAATGGAGACAGCATTGATGTCTTTTTTCATGCAAATGAATTATCAAAAGACAACTGTGCAATTGGAATACAAATACACAAAAGATAGATAGATCCCATATTAGCCTAACATGGAACACATAAGGTCATATACAACAAATTCACACATTTCTTTGGGTGAAAAATGGAGAAGCCTAAGTGCCTAACTTGCATTACTCCACAAGAGAATGTATCTGGTCTATGAAAAGGAGCAAACCTGCACACGGGGATTTTGAAAATCATCCATGGCACCAGCTAACGCTGGCAGCACCAAGTGATGATATTTAGTCTGCAAGTCTGGCCCCAAATCTGTGGACAATTGGCCAATTGCATTTATAGCTGCCCATCGTGCACGCGGGTGGGCATCACTAAATGAACTTAAAACCATTGATAGCACATGCTCCAAATTCTTTATCATCACCTGAACACATAGAGAAGTATAGTCAATTAGTCATTACTTTCTTCTTTTCATCTTAACGGCTGCCATTTACACAATGCACAGGAAAAACACACTGATACCATACTGACACTAATGCATTAAAATTCAATCAAAACTACAACAATCCAAGCTCATTCCATTAAGTGAAGCCATCTACAAATATTAGACAACACATTGTGTCTTATCATAAACCATGTCTATAGCCAAACAATTAAAATCTAACCAATAGTTAATACATAATTTTGCTTCTCCAGCATTGGTCTAATTCTAATCCTCATTTTATGTACTCCCTTTATTAGACTTCTGCAGTTCTGTGGGCATTCTCCACATATTACAAAGGCAATGTTCTGTAATTTTCAAACTAGATACTGAACCAACATTTTCTCAAATTTTTCATTATTAATCCTGGTTTGCCTACCGTGTTCACTCCTCTAACACAACATCATCATCTCTATAGCACTGACCCCATTTTCTGGTTGGTCTCTCACTGCTGAACATTCAACCCAATATAACATCAGCACATTTATACTTGTACAATGAGGACTTCCTTTTAATCTTGAGTACTACCTTTTTTATCACAAAGAACATTTGAGTGCTACTCATTTTCCCCATCCCTATCATCCATCAGTGTAACATTTAATATCATGTGCCCAAGATTCTTTAACCTTATGCTTTGCAATATGATAGCATCACCTATTCTCACCCTTAAACTACAATTACTGAGCCTCCAGCTTAACATATATTCATTACATACACTATAATTCTTCTCAATATTACCCAAATTTCCAAGTCAAGTCAATCAACAATTTCAATTATAAATATAAAAGCCATCTCAAGAGTTTCCAAGAAACGACATCCTAATGGTAATCGATGCAACAAATTAAGCAAACCACCTATGAACCAGCATCATACCTTTGAACAACCCTCTGCAATTTGCGCAAGTGCAATGAGGGCAGCATGGTGCTTCTGCCACTCAGGAGCAGCCAAGTAACCTGGCAGAAGCTCGGAGGCAACCGGCACAATTGTGTTCCCACCCAAAGAAATAGCCAGCCTATCCAAACACTCCTGTCCAAAACCATAATTGCTGGTCTCCCCAGCATCCTCATTCTCTAGCTCGGCACTGTGCCAAGTAGGATCATCCTCCACATCAAGCAACAAATTCATCAGAACCCCAAACAGCCTCCTAATAAACTGTGGCAACTTCCTCATCATCCCCGGCGCCCTTTCCCTCGCCTCAGCCAAAGTCACCACAAATTCAATAGCCAAATGCCTTGTCCCCTCCTCCAAGGACTCAGCCTCAGCAACCTGCAGCATGGACCCTACCACTTCCACAATTTGCCGCCGGAGGAACCTTGGCTCGGTACCAGCAAGCTCAATCAAAAGCTCCAGCGCCTCCTGTGCAGTAGCCTCCTGACCGGAATTCAGCGCCTCCGTCAGCGTCTGCATCATCAGCGGAAGCAAATCCTGGAACCTGTCCCTATCGGAAGAACTCGTCAACCTCTGCACGAAATTAATGCTGGCTGCCAGGGCGGCAATTCTGACATCGGAGGTGGACGAGGGGCCGAGGCAGCGGAGGAAAACGGCGTGGAGGGTCGTCAATTGAGGAATTAGAGCCTCGCCAACGTAGTCTGCAAGCTCGGCGAATATGAGGAGGGAAATCTCCTGGAGCTTGGGTTGGTCGGAGGTCACCCACTGGAAGAGGAGGGGGAGTAGGTCAGGCCAGGCGTTGTTAGGGAGGAGGGCGGAGGCGAGCTCGGCGACTGTATGTGAGAGTTTCTTGGCGATGGAGGTGACGGGCTCGCGGTGGAGGGAGGTGAGGAGGAGGGACTTGAGGGTGGAGTGGGTGGAGGGGGAGAGGCGGGGCCAGAGGAAGGACGAGGAATCGTCACCGCCTCGGGGGGTGAGGTGGCGACGGAGGAGGACAGCGGAGACGGTGCGGGTCTCGGGATTAGGGGAGGAGTGCAGGAGGCTGGCAAGGCCCAGGCAGAGGGAGTCGGGCTGGGCTTGCCTGCAGGCGTTGAAGAGGGACTCGGCCTGGGCCCGCTGGTCGTTGGTGGTGGCTGACGTCAGCGTCTGGATTAGGGATTCGAGGTGAGTCGGGTCGGAGCCAAGGATCAAGGCCACTTGCTGCTCCGTCGCCATCGCTTGAATTTTGGATCGAAATTCAATAAAATCAGAGACAAAGAGAACCGCTCACAGAAACAGGATTATGTTGTGTTCGGTTTTTGTATTTATTATATTATTATTGGATGCGGTTGCAGAGAGTGGGGGAGGTGGTTCTTCTGTTTGTGTTTGGGAGTGTTGGGTTGGCAGCAGGAGAGGAGGGAAGACTTGAAAGAAGAGAATATGTGAATGTGAATGTAAATGTGTGTTCGTGTGTGTGAGAAAGAGAGAGAGAGAGAAGAAGGGTTTGTGTTTGGATTTTGTAATTAGGGATTTTATGCTAAATGGCGGGGAGGTTGGGCGCCCGGCACTCTCTTTCTCAAGTTGCTTATCCTTCGCCTTTTATACCGTTGCCCCAATAGGGTTTAGCCGCGTCTGATTTTACATATTTATCCCTTCTCTTTTGCTTTTAATAACTTTTTTTTTGTTCATGCTATTTTTCAGTGTATCACAGACAAAAGATTAATTTATGGTAAATCTGAGTTTTATTTAAAGTTTGTTATTATCAATAAATTATTATATACATCAGGTGAAATTTAAATTTTTAATATTTATTTAAATGAACGAATACACTAACCACTCGATCAACCTAAATTAGTTTTAATAAATTTTAAGCTTTTGCAAGAGGAAAGTAGAAGATTATATTAAATTAGATTTATTTCCAATTTGGTAATTGTTTGCTTTTAAATTTTTATTATAAATGTGAATTTAGTTCGACCATAATGTAAATCTTTATGATATATGCTTCTATCGAAAGAGAAGAATCAAATCATGAGGCACAAGTTTGTCTTATAGTAAATCAGATGACATCAATGAGGTATATTTTTTTAAATTATCAATTGAGAATTTGTATTATTGTTGATGATTTGATCCAAAATTTTAAAAATATATTAAATGTAAGAGAAAAAATGAAGATTTTAAAATTGAGAATGTCTCTCTCTCAGAGATCAATTGAATATTTTAAGTATTTTTTCAGTTTTTTTTTTAAAGAAAATTGATCATTTTTTATTTGTTAATTATATAATTTTTAAGGTTATTCTATTAGTACGTTGAATATTTTTATGTTTTGTTAATTATAAGAGAATGACAACAAAAGAAATACAAAGAAATTCAACCAAGAAAACATCTTTCAGGAAGCAAAAAACTGACGTGCAACACGCTAAACAAGAAGGCGTACCACACGCCATACACCCTAAAGCAGAGGACTTGACGTGCCACTAGGGGTGGCAAACGGGCCTAAACCCGCCGGGTCGGCCCGCGTAACCCGCCAAAAAAGGCGGGATGGGCTAGAAAATCGGGACCGCCAAATAGCAAAAGCCCGCTTAACCCGCACCGCTTAAACCGCGGGTTTTGGCGGGCTTTGGCGGGGCGGGGCGGGCTTTCCCGCCGGGCTAAGGTTTTTTTTAGTGAGGGGGTATTTTTGCAATTTTTTTCCTAAAACCTAACTTCCACCAACCTAACTTACAAGAGTATGAAGATAAAAATTGAGTGTTTTGAATTATGTTTATGTTATTTTGGAGACAATATTTATAATTATGTTTTGAATTATGTTTATTTTGCTTTGGAGTGAATATTTATACTTATATTTTGAATGAAAATTTGGTTTATAATTATATTTATTAGATATTTATAATTACAAAAACTTTAATGTTTGTAAATATAAAAAATATAATTTTTTATGCCATTAGAAATTATAAATTTATTAATATGGTTGTGAAATTATATATATTACTTAGTAGTTAATAGTAAAAAAAAAAAAGAGGAGCTTTGGCGGGCTTAGCCCGCCAGCCCGCCAGCCCGCAGTTAGGCGGGGCGGGCTAGGATTCTAGGACCGCCTAATTAGGCGGGGCGGGGCAGGCCAGCCCGCCAAAGGGCGGGCTTCTGGCGGGGCGGGGCGGGCTTCCCCGCTTGCCACCCCTACGTGCCACATACCAACATAAGGGCGTGGCACGCTGGTCCAAAAGTACAGAACTCAAATTTTGCGTACAAAGTGGGCATGTAACACGCCAACTACATGGGCGTGCCACACGTCCAAAATCTCAACTCCCAGGATGCCTTGGTGGTAGCGTGTAACATGCCAGGTTTAAGATGACACGCCTTCGATGGTGAAAAATAGACATTTAAGTGGGCGTCCAACACGCCAGCCTCTGGACGTGCCACATACCCAAAATTGATTCCTAGACGTGAGTTTTGGAATTTGCATGCAATACGTCGAGGAAGTGGCATGTCACAAGCCCAATAAAAAAGAAAATTCAAGAAGCTGACATGCCACACACCAAGGCAAAGGCGTGGCACGTTGGGCCAACTTTCCAAAAGTTCAAATTCAAGACAAATCAAGTTCGAAGTTGGCGTACAACACGCCAAGAAAGTGTCGTGTCACACGCCTAAGAAAGGAAGCCAAATTAGAAGATTCAACTTGGCGTACAACACCCCAAGTGAGTAGGCGGTCACACACCCAAAAGT
Organism: Arachis hypogaea; assembly: GCF_003086295.3. Classification (NCBI taxonomy): domain Eukaryota; kingdom Viridiplantae; phylum Streptophyta; class Magnoliopsida; order Fabales; family Fabaceae; genus Arachis; species Arachis hypogaea. The sequence continues at coordinate 93,611,880 of NC_092041.1, read as the reverse complement.
GGGCTTCCATGATTTCATAATTCATGGCGTGCAACACGCCAAGCTTAAGGAGCGTGTCATTTTGGCATGCCTTCAAAGACTCAATCAATGCTAAAAGTTGGCGTGCAACACACCAAGGTCTAGGCGTGCCACATGCCAAGAAGTTTCCTCTCAGTGGTGTCAAGAAAATTGGTATGCAACATGCCAAGCTACGGGCGTGCCATACGCCAGAAAAAGTGTTTCCAGGGGATTGAAAATAGAGTGGCGTGCAACACGCCAGTGAGTGGGCGTGTAGTGAGTGGGCGTGCCACACGCCCCAAGGCCCAAGTTCACAATGCTTGTAAAAGGCTCACCTCAAACCCACATTGAATCACCAACTCAAGGATTAAATCATCAAGTCATGGACCAGAATCACTAGAAGGATTAAAAATTAATTGCGGAAGATTTGATTTTGGTTTTTATTTTAATGAAGTTTGTACTTTATTCCTAGGTTTTGTTTTAGTTTGGAGTATAGAAGGAATCCTGAAAACCTTTTTGGGGGAACCTTCAGACCTTTTGGTCATTTTTCAATTTATCTTTGATTTTGAAGTTTAGCATGAGTCACTAATCTCCTCGATTGAGGTTAGGAGTTCTATTGATTCCTATGGACTAATGTTATAAGTTATAACTTTTCTATTTTGAGTAATGTATTGATGTTTTCTTAAGAAAGAATTTTTGTTCTTCATTTAAAGGATTAAATGTGTTGGAAAACAATTCTCTTCTGACTTGAATTCTCTTAATATCTTGAAAAAGTTAATTAATTGAATTAAGCTTAAAACTTCTTCTCATGATTCTTTAGGTTTTAAACTTGGACTTGATAAGTGACATTGAATCAACCAAGTTGGTTCTTGAAAATTGTGTGATTTTTAAATCAGTGAATGTTCTTAACCTCCTGTCACAATTGATTAATCAAGGAATTGATAATTGATTAGGATTAGAGATTATTTTCCCACCAATCTGGGTAACCCACAATCCTAAAGCAGTTTTCTTTGGTGTGTTTCTTCATTCCACAGTGTGTGCAGGAGAGATGACTTTTATCCTTCTTGTCTCGTGGTGGTGAACGCTTGAAAGCAGTTTCTGAGCGGCTACGTCCCTGTACGTCTCAGTTTGCTCTATTTTTTGCAGCTAGTCCGATCCTAATGTCTCCTTGTGATGCATCGCCTACACTGTCGATGGTAGGCTTCAAGATTTGAAGTCGGGCCGCCTCCCTACGAATAGCGACGTAGGCGGATTCGACTGAAGGATATGTCTCTTGCTTCAATAAATCCCTTCTGATTGTTTTGAATTTTTCATCAATTCCAGTAAAGAACTTATACAACCTCTATTCTTGTTTTAATCGGTTGAAAATCAGAATATCTTCAGGGAATTTCATGGGATTTGGTTGTTTTCTATCGATGGCCATCCATATGGCTTGCAATTTGTTCCAAAATTTCTCTAGGGTATCCTGTCCTTGTTTCTGAGTATTGGCTCATCAATGTAGGTTGTAGATCTGCATCAGATTGGTACCGCTTCCATAAGTGGTTGCTAGACTGTCCCATAGTGCTTTTGCAGTTGGAAATTGAGATACATTGTTCATCAGGTTTGCTTTTATGTTCTGGATAATCCAGGTAAAAACTGTTTGATCTGCTTGTTCCCATTGATCATATGTTGGTTCCGTCTCTGCTGGTGCCGGAGGTACCCCTGTTAGGTGAACCTTCTTTCCTCTTCCACCAATTGCTTTTTTCATTAGAGTTGTCCATAATGGATAATTATCTCCATTTAATTTCTAACCAATTGGCAAATTGTCAAAATTGGTTTGTGATGATTACATTCTAAGACTATCGCGTAGCATATTTGCAATTTGTAATGTCAATCCGTCAGAAATAGTTAATTTTAGATTAGTAGTACTACTGGTTTCTTCAGATACGGACATGTTGGGTTTTGGTAGTATTACTGGGATAGTGATGATACTTCTGAGTTCCCAGAACCTAACTCTGCTCAGATACTATGTTACGTTGGTACAAAGGGTTTAGGAAAGAAAATAAGAATAATTTAGAAAAGTATCATATTCATTTCTTCACTTGATTACAAGGTTCTTACCAATATATAGACTAAGAGTACGCTAATGAGTACGCTAATTATAGAATAATATCCTAATAAATTACACTGATTTTTTTCTGATTCTCTTTGATATTTTTCTGATTTTGTTCCCTAATTATGATATTCTAATAAAGGTTGTAACAACCCTGATTTTCGAGTACGCGAGATCTTTTCTGAAAGTACGGATTTCTCCGGAGGATCAGTAAGGGGAGAACCTCTGATATATCATCAAGTATTTCAATCCTCATTGTCATTATGTCATCTTTAAGCTAGAACCTTTTCTGAGGCAAGCTCGATAACGCAGTCACGAAGAACATAGTTTTTGAACCGTATCGGTTAGGAGTTTTGATCCGATTTTTCGTAAATAGTCTCAGTTTGACGAACCGGACTCGATTCATGAGAGAAGAGAGATAATAGGGTAATATTATCATTATATTAGTATTAGAAGCTGCTTGAATAATATTATAAGATTATCTGGTCATTTTTAGTTAAAAACAGAAAATCGGTTTAACCGGGTTCACAATTTACTGGTGCAGTTTAGCACCAGCACTCTCTGATGACTTTAGCAATGCTAAGGCCTCATCATACATGTTTTATTCTCATAATAAATATGTTACTAGTGTCATCTATGCTAGTAGCTCAGAAAATAATTTTTAGAGATGTTTTCACAAGTGCTCTGATACACCTAGTTTTAGTAGTTATACACCTGAGATATTTTAATATTATTTTAATCCACCTCCAAGCCAACCAATCACAACTCACCCTACACCCCAAAAACCCCCAAGGCTGGTTCATTTGCTCCTTGTGGCTGAAATTTCCAAGGGAAAAAAAGAGAGAAAAGTTCTTAGTTCCAAATCTTCAAAGCTTGATTTCTGCTAAACTAAAACTCAAATCAAAATTCCAATCCGACCAAAATGATCCTCTCTTCTTTCTCTACATGATCATATGACTTATTAAGGCTGGAATCAAGGTGAGTTGGCTGCACCATCTCTCTTTTGATTCGGTTTCAAGGAAACATGCTCAAACATGTGTTTTCTTGATGTTCTTCCTTAGGAACCATGCTTAACTTGACTTGAGGGCCAAGAAACGTGACTTTTCCAGCAAGTCTAAGGTTAGAAATCACTTCCTAAAATGTTGAGTGAGATTTGGTTAGTTGAGAGTTTTTGGATTTAAAGTTGTTCTTGATGTGATTTAGGAGGAAAAAGTGCTAAAGGACCACCTGAAAGTCTAACTGAATTAGGAGCAACAAAATCAGGTAGGGTGTCACGAAATTAATCTTGATTATTTGTGTTTGAGTTGTGTGAATGTTGTATGATTTGGATGTGCTAAAAATTGGTTGCATATATGATTGATTCTTGGTGAAAATTTGATGAAAATTTGATGAAATTTGATGAAATTCAAGCTTTAAAGTTCATGTTCTGGAGCAGCTGGAAAAATGAAACCCTAGGCTTAAATTGAAGTTCAATTTGTGTTAAAATCATGTAGAAAAGATGGGGTTTTAGTGGCTGATAATTTATTATGAATTATGGTAAAAATCGGTTGCTGAAAAGACTGAAAAACGGGTATAAACAGAGAAAGAATCTGAAGAATTTATGAAGAACATGAAGAACACTTTGAGTATGATGAAGAACAATGAAGAACAGGCTTTAGATCCTTAAAAGGGCAAGGAAGTAAAATTTTTGGTGTTTAAGGGGTTATTTGGTAATTTTTGAAAGTTAGGGTGGTTAAAGTAGAAATATTAAAAGTTATCGGGATAAAAAGTGAATTTTAAAGGTAAAAAGGTAAATGAAGGTTAATTTTCGAAAATTTAATAATAAAATAATAAATAATAATAAAATATTAAATAATAATATTTAATTAAATAATAATATTTTAATAAAAATAATAAAATAATGCGGAAAAGGCAGTTTTCTGTAAAAGCTTTAGAAAGACAGCTTTAAGCGCAGGATCTCATAATTACCTTCATAAAACACTTAGGGAGTGGTAAGAACATATTAGTGAGACAAAGATAAAAGAAAGATAAAAACTAAAGAAAAGATAAAAAAAACAAAGAAGAAGTCTGTAAAGCTTTAACAACAGAAAAACAGACAGAGATTAGTGAACGAACTAGGGCAACATAGTTAGTCCTTGAGTTATGACTACAGTTAGGTATAATATGAAAAGTTAAACTGTTTCAGTATAGACTTAATGAACCTATACTTGGGATAGGCTAACTATTCATATCGAGATTTACATAAGCTTTAAATACATGTGTTAAACAGAGGAATCAGAGCAGAGTAAAGAGATTAAGAGCAAAGGACTTATTGAAAAGCTAATTGTTGCTTGAGGCAACCCAAGGGATATTGTTTGCTTATTTGTTGCTTAATGCAACCCAAGAGATAATGTTTATTTATCTGTTGCTTAAAGCAACCCAAGAGCTTCTGGAGGAAAACTAGGATGCCTACAGCAATTTTCCGTTCCCAAGAGTATATTTTCTGCGAGTAGAAAGCAGAGGCTGTCTCAATAGAGCTGCTAATAATTATATGCGCATTTATTTGAATGAAAAATCGTATCCAGGAAATCGTGAACTCGTGACCGGATAAATGTCCGGAATGCAGGTGCTAACCGACACATGAGCTCATGGCCTGTACTAGGGCTAGACATGCATCATTCTTGTCTGCACATCATTCTCTATTGTTTTCCTTCTTGTGTGTGAACTATTTCTTTATGTTTGTCTGCTTGAGTGCTATGTCTATGCTTTATTTCCTTGTGTTCTTCTGTTTGTGCTTTATTTTCTGTTTTTCTATCTATCTATAACTATTGTTTACTACTTTACTGTATTCTAATATCCATCTGCTAATCAGAATCGAATAAATGAATGTAACTAACAACCCCGACCCTACTAAGAACTCCCCAGTTCTTACCCCTTCTCTCCCTTCTTCCCCCTCAGATGGAGACGGGCGTGATATTCTATGAGTTTGAGGACCCCTATGTCTACGAGGATCCGATACATCACAGTTACTTCATCATGGGATTGGAGCCTCGTATTAGACGATACGCGTTACCTAATCGAGCTTTTCAACATCCTCTGTCTAGCCCGCATTTTGACCCCGATGCTCCTTACGACTTTCCCTTATCCTGGTTACATCCTGACGCACCTGTACATCCTTTTCCTGATGATCCTAAGCACCCTATACCAGCTCAACCTTTGAATGAGGTGAAACCTGAGCCTATCATTCCTGATGAGCCCGAGTTAGCTGGTGACTACGTACCGGTGATACCACCAGAGTGGAACTTTCCCCCTGAGCCGATCCCTGCTTTTCCATAGCCCGATGAGCCGGCACTACCAGACGGTGGGGTAGCCCCTATATACACGAACGGACCTGTGCTCGCGAATGGTTTTGTACATAGTGACAGCAGTGTTTCTGGTGGATCTGAGGGTTTAGCTGTAGCTGCGGACGATGAGGAGGATGAGGATCCTGAGATAGAGATAAAGCAGGATGAGGAGATGGACGAGCCTCACGGCGATTCTCCGAATGGCCACGTGTAAATATAGTCTGACAACAGAACGGGCATTTTTTTTTATGACACTCTAGTCTGACATTATCTGTTAGTTAGTCTCTCACTTGTGTGAGTACACCCGAGAGCTAGGAGCTATATAGTGGTTAGGCTAGCCTGGGCGCCAGTTTAGCGGCTTTTTGTATGGGCCAGGCCCTAGGAGTGTCGTGTATATATTAGCTACGTAGGATGACGAGTATGTAAACTGACTTGATCTTGTGTAAACGCTACATGTTTTGTTATAGTGTATATGATGTATATTATCAGTTATATTTCTATGTTTCTTTATGCTACTTTCCTTTTACTCTCAATGTATGCTTGATTATTTTATCTCTTCTCCGCAACGAATAAAAAAAATTACTCGTAAAATTGGCATCGTTCTAACAAGGAACAGGCTCATATATTAAATATTATTTAATAATTAGGAAGGATAAGTTAGTAACACTTAGCTTCTTGTATGACCATGGCATACTGGGAGTTGGGTCGTTACAAAGGTGACCCCAAAGACAATATAATGATATGATCCTTCGGAAAGGGAAGGTAATTGCCAAAACGTTTGGGATAAGAATCTTCAGTAAGGGAAGGATATTCCCATCTTTTATACCGGTTTGAGTTCAATACTTTCCATAAAAGCTACGAGAAAAAGTAGCGAAAAGTACAATGAAAAGTGTGATTATGATTGTTCTTTTTTTCGTTTTGTTTGATTTATGATTATGTTTATTATCCTTATTTTATTCAAAGATCCATTCTATTTGATTTATCTATGTCAATATTACTATTCTTCTCTTATTTATTTTACCTTGCTTTATGACCTACAAGAAAATTAAATCAAGGTTGATGAGTTTGCATTCTATATGTTTTAAAGTCATAAGCATTTCGTTATGTCACATGTGTCATAATATATGTAAATGAGAAGCATCTAAAAGTCACACCACTCTGACTAACAAAGACTTTTGGAAATAATAATTGAACAACATTGCATCATCACTGTTTTTATTTTTAAAACTTGGAGTGGCTAAGGATGGATACGATGACACCATATAGATAAACTATTGAGAAACTTTTGGTTCTCACCCCTCTTTTCGTACCATCTTCAGGAGCGATGCTGTACAAAGCAATACACTGCTTAGTTGAGATGAAAAAACAAGTGCACTATTAGGAGCGAGATATCAATGATGTAGATACGAAACATTGAGCGTTTACCCAAATTCATATTAAGGAGGAAGCATAGGCAATTGTTTTAATTATAGTTATACAAATTAAGAGAATTAGAATTTTCTATGTGTCTTGTTTTCTCTTTATTGAGTGATTGCAATTGTGACTATGACGTTTCTTTTTTTATGATTATTTGATATGAGTAAAGTTTGCCATTGTTTGTGCCTTTATAGTTTAGTACGTCTATTTTTCATGTATGTACCTCTAAAACTACTTATATTTTTCAACTAGTAACAATTATAATAAAACTAGTTATTCACTATTTTAATATATATAAATTATTTTATATAAAGATTTTATATTTAAAAAAATCGCAAGGTTTGAATATCAACGACCAATATAATCCAAATAAGGCTTAAACCTAGTTTAAAAGTACTAGGGTGTTATAGATAAGTTCTGCATAATTTAAAACTCTTCTTCTTCTTCATCCTCTGTTGCTGCTTCTTCTTCTTTTTCATTATCATCATCTTCTTTTTTTTTTCTTTATTCATCTTTTTTTTTCTTGTTTTACCTTCTAAAGTTCCTTTGTTTTACTCTCGTAACAAGAATAAAAACAAAAAAAATCAAACAAAAAAGAAGAAAAAACACATAATGCTACAAAATTACTTGGAAGAGGATGAATCTACATTCATTCAACTAAAAGAAAGAAAGAAATAAGAAAAAAAAAGAAGAAAAAAATGTAGCATTAAAGAAAATATTTGTGTATTTGCAGCAAATTTCGGTGTAAAACTAAGACATTTTTGTGTATTGTTAAGAATTTTTGGTGTACTAATAAGTTCTACATAATTCAAAATTCTTCCTCTTCTTCTTCCTCATCTTCTGCTGCTTCTTCTTCTTCTTTTTCATCATCATCATCATTATCATCTTTTTTTATTCATCTTTTTCTTCCTGTTTTATCTTCTCAAGTTTCTTTTTGTTTTACTCTCTTAACAAGAATGAAAACAAAAAAAAATCAAACAAAGAAGAAGAAAAAATATATAATGTTGTAAAATTACTTGAAAGGGGATGAACCTACATTCATTCAACTAAAAGAGAGAAAGAAATAAGAAAAAAAAAGAAGAAAAAATGTAGTATTAAAGAAAATATTTTTGTGTATTTGTAGCAAATCTCGATGTAAAACTAAGATATTTATGTGTATTGTTAAGAATTTTTGGTGTATTTGTATTGATAACTTCTGCATAATTCAAAACTATTCTTCTTCCTCCTCCTCAGCTTCGGCTGCTTCTTCTTCTTCTTCTTCTTATTTCATTTTCTCATCATTCTTCTTGGGAGGAAAGATTAAACAAAGAAAAGAAACATACATAATGTTGCAAAATCAATATAAAGAGGAGGAGGAAAAAATTATAGTAACAACAGCAGCAATAAAAAGAACGACGAAGAGGATGAAACACGTGAAGAAGAAGAAGAAGTAACGCGAAGAAAAAGAAGAAGGAGGAGGAGGAGGATGAGGAACGCGAGATACAAACGTTAGAGGAGGAATGGCATGAATTCACGCGCGCATTATGTAAGTGGCTTTTGTTGGGTTAGGGTTAATGGTGCACGAAATTGCAATCACACTTTTGCAATCCCGCACAACTAACCAGCAAGTGTACTGGGTCGTCCAAGTAATACCTTGCGTGAGCAAGGGTCGATCCCACAGAGATTGTCAGCTTGAAGCAAGCTATGGTTATCTTGTAAATCTTAGTCAGGATATCAGAAATTATCAGGATTGATTGTGAAAAGCAAAAGAACATGAAATGATTACTTGTTTTGCAGTAATGGAGAATAGGTTGAGGTTTGGAGATGCTCCATCTTCTGAATCTCTACTTTCCTACTGTCTTCTTCTTCAAACACGCAAGTCTCCTTCCATGGCAAGCTATATGTAGGGTTTCACCGTTGTCAATGGCTACCTCCCATCCTCTCAGTGAAAGCGATTGCATATGCTCTGTCACAGCATAGCGGAATTCATCTGTCGGTTCTCAATCAGGCCGGAATAGAATCCAGTGATTCTTTTGCGTCTGTCACTAACGCCCTGCCTTCAGGAGTTTGAAGCATGTCACAGTCATTCAATCATTGAATCCTACTCAGAATACCACAGACAAGGTTTAGACCTTCCGGATTCTCTTGAATGCCGCCATCAATTCTAGCTTATACCACGAAGATTCCGGTTAAAGAACCCAAGAGATAACTACTTAATCTAAGGTAGAACGGAGGTGGTTGTCAGGCACACGTTCATAGTTGAGAATGATGATGATTGTCACGGATCATCACATTCATCCGGATTAAGAACAAGTATTATCTTAGAATGGAAGCAAGCATGATTGAATGAGAAACAGTAGTAATTGCATTAATCCATCAAGACACAGCAGAGCTCCTCACCCCCAACCATGGGGTTTAGAGACTCATACCGTGGAAGATACAATGAGAGGTGTAAAGTGTCATGAGGTCATAAGGTCATAAGGTGCTGATACAATGTCAAAAGATCCTATTAATAGTAAACTAGTAGCCTAGGGTGTACAGAAATGAGTAAATGACGTAAAAATCCACTTCTGGGTCCACTTGGTGTGTGATTGGGCTGAGCAATGAAGCTTTTATGTGTAGAGACGTTTTCTGGAGTTAAACGCCAGCTTTCATGCCAGTTTGGGCGTTTAACTCCAAGTTTTATGCCAGTTCCGGCGTTTAACGCTGGAATTTCTGAGGCTGATTTGCCACGCCGGTTTGGGCCATCAAATCTTGGGCAAAGTATGGACTATCATATATTGCTGGAAAGCCCAGGATATCTACTTTTCAACGCCGTTGAGATCGCGCCAATTGGGCTTCTGTAGCTCCAGAAAATCCGCTTCGAATGCAGGGAGGTCAGAATCCAACAGCATCTGCAGTCCTTTTTGGTCTCGGAATCAGATTTTTGCTCAGGACCCTCAATTTCAGCCAGAAAATACCTGAAATCACAGAAAAACACACAAACTCATAGTAAAGTCCAGAAAAGTGAATTTTAGCTAAAAACTAATAAAAATATACTAAAAACTAACTAGATTATACTAAAAACATACTAAAAATAATGCCAAAAAGCATACAAATTATCCGCTCATCACAACACCAAACTTAAATTGTTGCTTGTCCCCAAGCAACTGAAAATCAAAATGGGATAAAAAGAAGAGAATATACTATAGACTCCAAAATATCAAGGAAATATAGCTCCAATTAGATGAGCGGGACTAGTAGCTTTTTGCCTCCGAACAGTTTTGGCATCTCACTCTATCCCTTGAAGTTCAGAATGATTGGCATCTATAAGAACTCAGAACTCAGATAGTGTTATTGATTCTCTTTAGTTAAGCCTAATGATTCTTGAACATAGCTAGTGTATGAGTCTTGGCTGTGGCCCAAAGCACTCTGTCTTCCAGTATTACCACCGGATACATACATGCCACAGACACATAATTGGGTGAACCTTTTCAGATTGTGACTCAGCTTTGCTAAAGTCCCCAATTAGAGGTGTCCAGGGTTCTTAAGCACACTCTTGTTGCCTTGGATCACAACTTTATTTCTTTCTTTTTCTTTTTCTTTCTTTCTTCTCTTTTTGTTTCTTTCTCTTTTTTTTTCGAAATTTTTTTTTTGTATCCACTGCTTTTTCTTGCTTCAAGAATCAGTTTAATGATTTTAGATTCTCAATAACAGTTCTCTTTTTCCTCATTCTTTCAAGAGCCAACAATTTTAACATTCTCAAAACAACAAATTCAAGAGACATATGTACTGTTCAAGCATTCATTCAGAAAGCAAAAAGTATTGTCACCACATCAAACTAATTCAACTAGTTTCAATGATAACTTTCGAAACCCTGTACTTCTTGTTCTTTTGTGATTAAAGCATTTTTCATTTAAGAGAGGTGATGGATTCATAGGACATTCATATCTTCAAGGCATAAAATTTCAATTTTATTAATTATGAATCAAGACTCAAAGATAAATATAAGATGAGACTAAAAAAATAAAAATAGCAAACAAAACAAAAGAAAAAAAAACGCAAAAACATAGGCTCCTAATGATAGAGATTTTCACAGAGTTAGGACTCAACAACCTTGATTTTGAGAAGTGGATGCTCCCTCAGCTTGAGAGGAGAGCTTTTGGCGTTTCAACTCTTGGAGTTCACGCCCCTGCTTCTCTTGTTCCTTCAGCAAATTGCAGAGCATGCAGTTCTGATTCTGCTGTTCTTCCTTCAGTTGCTCCATAGTCTCTTGCAACTTGGTGATAGATGCTTCTAGGCTGGTCCAGTAGTCAATTCTTGGGAATTCAGGGAGGAATTCCTGCACCCTCCTCTTGATAGAGTTGTCTTGCACTTGTCCTTCCATTGACTTCTTGGTGATTGGGTGTTCAATGGGTATGAACTCATCTACTCCCATCTTCACCCCAGCCTCTTTACAGAGCAAGGAGATCAAGCTTGGGTAAGCCAATTTGGCTTCAGTGGAATTCTTATTTGCAATTGTGTAGATCTCACAAGCAATCACATGATGGACCTCCACTTCTTTTTCAAGCATAATGCAATGAATCATCACTGCTCTCTTGATGGTGACCTCAGAACGGTTGCTAGTGGGTAATATGGAACGCCCAATAAAGTCTAGCCACCCTCTTGCAATTGGCTTGAGGTCTCCCCTCTTGAGTTGGTTTGGGACACCCTTTGAATTGGTTATCCACTTAGTCCCAGGGAGGCATATGTCCTCTAGAACTTGATCCAACCCTTTATCTACTCTCACCATCCTCCTATTGAAGGAATCAGGATCATCTTGCAGTTGAGGTAGTTTGAGGATTTCTCTTATTTTGTCCAGATGGAAGTACATAACTTTCCCTCTGACCATGGTTCTGTAGGTATGGTAAGCAGTTCCAGTCATTCTTTGCTTATCTGTTAGCCACAGATTAGAGTAGAATTCCTGAACCATGTTCCTTCCAACCTTTATTTCAGGATTGGTCAGAACTTCCCATCCTCTGTTTCGAATTTGCTCTTGGATCTCCGGATATTCATCTTCTTTCAGATCAAATTTAACTTCCGGGATCACTGACCTCAGACCCATTATTTTGTGATAATGGTCTTCATGTTCTTTGGTTAAGAACTTCTCTTGATTCCAAAGATTCTTTGGATTAGTCTCTTTCTTTCCTCTTGAGTTGGTTTGTTTTCCCTTAGGAGCCATGATCTTGATGAATCTTGGCTTAGTGATCACAGAAAAGCACACCAAACTTAGAGGTTTTGCTTGTCCTCAAGCAAAAAGAAAAGAAAGAAGAGAAGAGAGAGAGAGGAAGAGGAAATTCGAATGGTGTGGTGGGAAGAGGAAGCCAAACACGAATTTATAAGGTGAGGGGGAGAGTTTTTTTCGAAAAAAAAAAGAGAGATTTGAAAGGAGATTTGAGAAGATATGGAAAGAAATTGAGAAAAGGGTGAGTTTTTGAAGAAGATTTGGGATTAATTTAAAATAGATTTGAAGAATGGTTTTGATTTGTGAAGATTTGAAAGTGAATGATGGAAGGTTGAAGTGCATTTATGTAGAAGAGTATGGGTAAAAAGAGGAAAGTTTGAAAAAAATTGAGTTGAAAACAAAAATGTGGTCCCCCCACCTTTCTGGCGTTAAACGCCCAGAATGGCACCCATTCTGGTGTTTAACGCCCAATTGCTGCCCCTTTTGGGCGTTTAACGCCCAGCCAGGTGCCCTGGCTGGCGTTAAACGCCAGAAAGCCTTTATCACTGGGCGTTTTTCAAAACGCCCAGGATGCTGCACACCTGGCGTTAAACGCCCAGAATGGTGCCCATTCTGGCGTTTAACGCCCAAAATGGCACCATTCCTGGCGTTAAACGCCCAGAATGGTACCCATTCTGGCGTTTAACGCCCAAAATGCCCCTTACTGGCGTTTTTTCGCCAGTAAGCTCTTTTTCTCTGCTTTTTGAGCTGAATCCTTCTGTAACTCTGTGAATTCCTTCATTTTTGATATTTGCCTCTGTAAGAACTAATCATATAACCTCCTAATGACTGGGTTGCCTCCCAGCAAGCGCTTCTTTACTGTCTTTAGCTGGACTTTTACTGAGAATCACTCAAGTCTCAGTTTTGAGCATTCCTGCTCAAAATTGCCTTCAAGATAATGTTTGATTCTCTGTCCATTAACAATGAACTTTTTGTCAGAATCAATATCCTGAAGCTCAACATATCCATATGGTGACACTCCTGTAATCACATACGGACCCCTCCAACGGGATTTGAGTTTTCCTGGAAACAGTCTGAGCCTAGAGTTGAAGAGCAGAACTTTTTGTCCTGGCTCAAAGACTCTGGTTGACAACTTCTTGTCATGCCATTTCTTTGCCTTTTCCTTATAGATTTTTGCATTTTCAAAGGCATTGAGTCTGAACTCCTCTAGCTCATTTAGCTGGAGCAGTCTTTTTTCACCAGCTAACTGTGTATCCATGTTTAGGAATCTGGTTGCCCAGTAGGCTTTATGTTCCAGTTCCACAGGCAAATGACAGGCCTTCCCATACACCAGTTGGTATGGAGAGGTTCCTATAGGAGTCTTGAATGCTGTTCTGTATGCCCACAGAGCATCATCCAAGCTCTTTGCCCAATCCTTTCTTCGGGCTATCACAGTCCGTTCCAGGATTCTCTTTAGCTCTCTGTTAGAGACTTCAGCTTGCCCATTTGTCTGTGGATGATACGGAGTTGCCACTTTGTGGCTAATTCCATATCTTACCATAGCAGAGTATAGCTGTTTATTGCAGAAATGAGTTCCCCCGTCACTGATTAGCACTCTGGGAATGCCAAACCTGCTGAAAATGTTTTTCTGGAGGAATTTCAGTACGGTCTTTGTATCATTAGTGGGTGTAGCAATTGCTTCTACCCACTTAGATACATAGTCCACTGCCACCAGAATGTAAGTGTTTGAGTATGACGGTGGGAATGGCCCCATGAAGTCAATTCCCCATACATCAAACAATTCTATCTCTAATATCCCTTGTTGAGGCATGGCATATCCATGAGGCAGGTTACCAGCTCTTTGGCAACTGTCACAGTTACGCACAAACTCTCGGGAATCTTTATAGAGAGTAGGCCAGTAGAAGCCACATTGGAGGACTTTAGTGGCTGTTCGCTCACTTCCAAAATGTCCTCCATACTGTGATCCATGGCAGTGCCATAGGATCCTTTGTGCTTCTTCTCTGGGTACACACCTGCGGATCACTCCGTCAGCACATCTCTTAAAGAGATATGGTTCATCCCAGAGGTAGTACTTGGCATCTGAAATTAATTTCTTTCTCTGCACGTAGCTGTACTCTTTGGGAATGAACCTCACAGCTTTAAAATTTGCAATATCTGCAAACCATGGAGCTTCCTGAATGGCAAATAGTTGCTCATCTGGGAAAGTCTCAGAAATCTCAGTAGAAGGGAGGGACGCCCCAGCTACTGGTTCTATTCGGGACAGATGATCAGCTACTTGGTTCTCTGTCCCTTTTCTGTCTCTTATTTCTATATCAAACTCTTGCAGAAGCAACACCCATCTGATGAGCCTGGGTTTTGAATCCTGCTTTGTGAGTAGATACTTAAGAGCAGCATGGTCAGTGTACACAACCACTTTGGATCCCACTAGATAGGATCTAAACTTATCAATGGCATAGACCACTGCAAGTAACTCTTTTTCTGTGGTTGTGTAGTTCTTCTGTGCGTCATTTAGAACATGGCTGGCATAGTAAATGACGTGCAGAAGCTTGTTATGCCTCTGTCCCAACACTGCACCAATGGCATGGTCACTGGCATCACACATTAGTTCAAATGGCAATGTCCAATCTGGTGCAGAGATGACTGGTGCTGTGACCAGCTTAGCTTTCAGGGTCTCAAACGCCTGCAGACACTGTGTGTCAAACACAAATGGTGTGTCAGCAGCTAACAGGTTACTCAGAGGTTTTGCAATTTTTGAAAAATCCTTTATAAACCTTCTGTAGAACCCTGCATGCCCCAGAAAGCTTCTGATTGCCTTAACATTGGCAGGTGGTGGTAATTTTTCAATTACCTCTACCTTTGCCTTATCCACCTCTATTCCCTTGTTTGAAATTTTGTGCCCAAGAACAATTCCTTCAGTCACCATAAAGTGACATTTCTCCCAATTTAAAACCAGGTTAGTCTCTTGGCATCTTTTCAAGACAAGTGCTAGGTGATTAAGACAGGAGTTAAATGAGTCTCCATATACTGAAAATTCATCCATGAAGACTTCCAGAAATTTCTCTATCATATCTGAGAAGATAGAGAGCATGCACCTCTGAAAGGTTGCAGGTGCATTGCACAGACCAAAAGGCATCCTCCTATAGGCAAACACGCCAGAAGGGCAAGTGAATGCTGTTTTCTCTTGGTCCTGAGGATCTACTGCAATTTGGTTATAGCCTGAATAGCCATCCAAAAAGCAGTAATAATCATGGCCAGCTAGTCTTTCTAGCATTTGGTCTATGAATGGTAAAGGAAAATGATCCTTTCTGGTGGCTGTATTGAGCCTTCTGTAGTCAATACACATGCGCCACCCTGTGACTGTCCTTGTAGGAACCAGTTCATTTTTTTCATTATGAACCACTGTCATGCCTCCCTTTTTGGGAACAACTTGGACAGGGCTCACCCAGGGGCTATCAGAAATAGGATAAATAATCCCAGCCTCTAGTAATTTAGTGACTTCTTTCTGCACCACCTCCTTCATGGCAGGATTTAGCCTCCTCTGTGGTTGGACCACTGGTTTGGCATTATCCTCCAACAGGATCTTGTGCATGCATCTAGCTGGGCTAATGCCCTTAAGATCACTTATGGACCACCCAAGAGCTGTCTTGTGTGTCCTTAGCACTTGAATCAATGCTTCCTCTTCCTGTGAATTTAAAGCAGAGCTTATAATCACTGGAAAAGTGTCACTCTCTCACAGAAATGCATATTTCAGGGATGGTGGTAGTGGTTTGAGTTCAGGCTTGGGAGGCTTATCCTCCTCCTGAGGAATTTTCGAAAATTCCTTTGCCTCCTCTAGTTCTTCTTGATCAGGCTGAGCATCTTTGAAGATATCCTCAAGCTCTGATTCTAGGCTCTCAGCCATATTGATCTCCTCTACCAGAGAGTCAATAATGTCAGCGCCCATGCAGTCATTTGGTGTGTCTGGATGCTGCATGACTTTTACAGCATTCAACTTGAACTCATCCTCATTGACCCTCAAGGTTACTTCCCCTTTTTGTACATCAATGAGAGTTCGTCCAGTTGCTAGGAAGGGTCTTCCTAGAATGAGAGTTGCACTCTTGTGCTCCTCCATTTCCAGCACCACAAAGTCAGTTGGAAAGGCAAATGGCCCAACCTTGACAATCATGTCCTCAATTATGCCTGATGGGTATTTAATGGAGCCATCAGCAAGTTGGAGGCATATCCGGGTTGGTTTGACTTCTCCAGTCAACCCAAGCTTTCTGATAGTGGATGCAGGTATTAGATTGATGCTTGCTCCAAGATCACATAGGGCTGTCTTGGTGCAGGCACCTTCTAATGTGCATGGTATCATAAAGCTTCCTGGATCTTGAAGCTTTTCTGGTAAGCTCTTTAATATGACTGCACTGCATTCTTCAGTGAGAAAAACTTTTTCAGTTTCTCTCCAATCCTTCTTATGGCTTAAGATTTCTTTCATGAACTTAGCATAAGAAGGTATTTGCTCAAGTGCCTCTGCAAACGGAATCTTTATTTCAAGAGTCCTTAGATAGTCTGCAAAGCGGGCAAATTGCTTATCCTGTTCCGCTTGGCGGAGTTTCTGAGGATAAGGCATCTTGGCTTTATATTCTTCAACCTTAGATGCTGCAGGTTTATTCCTTACAGAAGTGGTTGAAGAAGCCTTGTTAGAGGGATTACTGTCAGCACTCTCAGGTGTCTGACCTTCCCTTGGCGTTTGAACGCCAGGATTGGGTGGAAAATGGGCGTTTAACGCCAACTTTTCCCCAGGCGTTTGAACGCCAGAACTGGGCAAGGAATGGGCGTTTAACGCCAGCTTTCCTTCCCTTTCTGGCGTTTGGACGCCAATAACATTCCTCTCTGGGCTCTTACTGTCCTCAGAGGGATTTTGAACAGTGGTTTGGTTATCCTCTGTCAATTGTTCCTTGTTTGGCTTTCTGCTCTTTTGAGCAGAGGTATTCAGTGTCTTCCCACTCCTCAGTTGAACTGCTTGACATTCCTCTGTTATCTGTTTAGATATTTGCTGTTTTGCTTGATTTAACTGCAGTTCTATGCTCTTGTTAGCAACTTTAGTTTCGTGGAGCATCTCTTTAAGGTCTGCTAACTGTTTTGTCATCAGGAGCAATTGTTGATTAAGCTCAGTTATCTGTTCTTGAGGACTAGGGTCAGTGACCACTGCCATGGCTTCCTCTTTTGGAGAGAACTCATTGCTAGAGTACAAATATTGGTTTCTAGCAACAGTGTCTATAAGCTCTTGAGCTTCTTCAATTGTCTTCCTCATATGTATAGATCCACCAGCTGAGTGGTCTAAAGACATCTGAGCTTTTTCTGTAAGCCCATAGTAGAAAATGTCTAACTGTACCCACTCTGAAAACATTTCAGAGGGACATTTCCTTAGCATACCTCTATACCTCTCCCAGGCATTATAAAGGGATTCATTATCCTCTTGTTTAAAGCCTTGGATGTCCAGCCTTAGCTGTGTCATCCTTTTTGGAGGGTAAAAATGATTCAGGAATTTGTCTGATAACTGTTTCCATGTCTTTATGCTTGCTGTAGGTTGGTTATTCAACCACCTTTTTGCTTGATCTTTTACAGCAAATGGAAACAATAATAGTCTGTAGACATCCTGATCTACCTCTTTATCATGTACTGTGTCAGCAATTTGTAAAAACTGTGCCAGAAACTCAGTAGGTTCTTCCTGTGGAAGACCGGAATACTGGCAATTTTGCTGCACTATGATAATGAGTTGAGGATTTAGCTCAAAGCTGCTTGCTTTGATGGGAGGTGTACAGATGCTACTCCCATATGCAGCTGTAATGGGGTTAGCATATGACCCCAGAGTCCTTTTGGACTGATCGATCCCACTTAGGTCCATAATGGACAAAAAGGGAAATGATAATGATTGCAAACAGATAAATTTTGTTTTTTTTTTGAATTAACGAAAAAAAATAGAATAAAACAATAAAATTAAAACAAAAATTCGAAAATGAAAAAGAAAACAAGATCAAAGCAAATTGAAAACTGAATCAATGAGTTAATTAAAAAGATTTTGAAAATAGCAATTAGAAAGATATGATTGAAAAATTTTATGAAAAAGATTTGATTTTGAAAAGAGGAAAGAGAAAAACACAAAAAGACACCAAACTTAAAATTTTTAGAAAATCAAACACTAATTTTTCGAAAATTTTTAAGGGAAAAACACAAAGAGGACACCAAACTTAGAATATGAAACTAGACTCAACTAAAAGACTCTAAACCAACAAAAATAAAAAAGTCCTAATCTAAGCAACAAGACAAGCCGTCAGTTGTCCAAACTCAACAATCCCCGGCAACGGCGCCAAAAACTTGGTGCACGAAATTGCAATCACACTTTTGCAATCCCGCACAACTAACCAGCAAGTGTACTGGGTCGTCCAAGTAATACCTTGCGTGAGCAAGGGTCGATCCCACAGAGATTGTCGGCTTGAAGCAAGCTATGGTTATCTTGTAAATCTTAGTCAGGATATCAGAAATTATCAGGATTGATTGTGAAAAGCAAAAGAACATGAAATGATTACTTGTTTTGCAGTAATGGAGAATAGGTTGAGGTTTGGAGATGCTCCATCTTCTGAATCTCTGCTTTCCTACTGTCTTCTTCTTCAAACACGCAAGTCTCCTTCCATGGCAAGCTATATGTAGGGTTTCACCGTTGTCAATGGCTACCTCCCATCCTCTTAGTGAAAGCGATTGCATATGCTCTGTCACAGCATAGCGGAATTCATCTGTCGGTTCTCAATCAGGCCGGAATAGAATCCAGTGATTCTTTTGCGTCTGTCACTAACGCCCCGCCTTTAGGAGTTTGAAGCATGTCACAGTCATTCAATCATTGAATCCTACTCAGAATACCACAGACAAGGTTTAGACCTTCCGGATTCTCTTGAATGCCGCCATCAATTCTAGCTTATACCACGAAGATTCCGGTTAAAGAACCCAAGAGATAACTACTTAATCTAAGGTAGAACGGAGGTGGTTGTCAGGCACACGTTCATAGTTGAGAATGATGATGATTGTCACGGATCATCACATTCATCCGGATTAAGAACAAGTATTATCTTAGAATGGAAGCAAGCATGATTGAATGAGAAACAGTAGTAATTGCATTAATCCATCAAGACACAGCAGAGCTCCTCACCCCCAACCATGGGGTTTAGAGACTCATGCCGTGGAAGATACAATGAGAGGTGTAAAGTGTCATGAGGTCATAAGGTCATAAGGTGCTGATACAATGTCAAAAGATCCTATTAATAGTAAACTAGTAGCCTAGGGTGTACAGAAATGAGTAAATGACGTAAAAATCCACTTCTGGGTCCACTTGGTGTGTGCTTGGGCTGAGCAATGAAGCTTTTATGTGTAGAGACGTTTTCTGGAGTTAAACGCCAGCTTTCATGCCAGTTTGGGCGTTTAACTCCAAGTTTTATGCCAGTTCCGGCGTTTAACGCTGGAATTTCTGAGGCTGATTTGCCACGCCGGTTTGGGCCATCAAATCTTGGGCAAAGTATGGACTATCATATATTGCTGGAAAGCCCAGGATGTCTACTTTCCAACGCCGTTGAGAGCGCGCCAATTGAGCTTCTGTAGCTCCAGAAAATCCGCTTCGAATGCAGGGAGGTCAGAATCCAACAGCATCTGCAGTCCTTTTTGGTCTCGGAATCAGATTTTTGCTCAGGACCCTCAATTTCAGCCAGAAAATACCTGAAATCACAGAAAAACACACAAACTCATAGTAAAGTCCAGAAAAGTGAATTTTAGCTAAAAACTAATAAAAATATACTAAAAACTAACTAGATTATACTAAAAACATACTAAAAATAATGCCAAAAAACATACAAATTATCCGCTCATCAGTTAACTTGTTTGAACTTATTTGCCAAAAAGACTTGTATGTATAACAAAATTGCTGTAAAAATATGTGATATGTTGTAAAATAAATAAAAGATATATAAAATAAAGATGTGTAAATAGAAGACTCTAGTATTAATATAATTAGCTCAATAAAAATTATTCATATATTTATATGCAGTAACGAAAAGCAAGAGAGAGAGAGAGAGAGAGAAACTATTAGTAGTGTATAGAGAGAGAGAGAGAGAGGAGAGAATGGTGTTTTATTGCTTCTATGTGTGTCTCATATGCTTCATATTACGTTGCTATTTATAAGCACAAAGAAGCTTTACTTTTCAAACATAATTAAATACAATCACCCTTGGCAAACTAAGTCTCATGGAAAATGGGCATCCACATAAGGCATTCTTATCACAACACTCCCCCTTAGATGACCATTTATGATTATGCCTCGTTAAAACCTTATTTAAAAAAACCCAATGTGTAACACCCTCACCATCAGAATGTCATGCTTTTGGCTGCGCTACTCTGATAGAAAGAAGTATTATGATGACTTCATACACTTAATAATAAAATAGGAGCCTTTGACTCGAAATAGTATCACTGTTCTTTTTATAAACCGAAAAAAGAATACTTTTTAAATAAAACAAAACAAGCATATACATGTACAAAACTTCTTACTCAAGTAACTTATACATATTATATACATACAAATCATACAATTCCTATCCCTCTTACAAAATATAATATTGATGACGAGGGGTAAATAAATAAAAACTAAAAAGTATTATCGACTAAGCGAAATGCAATACAACCCTTCGTGAGCTTTTTCATCCTTCTCCTGAAAAGATAAAGATGTAGGGGGCGAGAACCTAACCACACGGTCTCACCACAAAGTTTCAGAGTTGTCATAATAAGATATTTAAAGAGAAATCTATTTTTAAACTCAGTGATTATTGTTCGTCCTTTGAATCTTTTAAAAAAACAATAACTAGTTATCCAAAAAAAAAACCCTTTTCGAAAATTAATACTTAAATATCCAGAAATCCAAAACCTTTCTTTTCTTATAAGAAAATCTTATTCATAAACCAACCACGCAAATCAATCAGCACAATCATCAATTTAGCAGCAAAGCTCATTCTCAAAAGTAGTACACCAAGACAAACACAGGCAAAACAGACAAGGAAAGCACAAGTTTAGCTTTTTCTCATATATATATATATATATATATATATATGTATGTATATCAAATCGCTCAACGGGAGTACCATTCTCGGGAATTTATAAGAGCTCGGTCACCCTTACGTCGTAGGGTCAACAGAGTATCAAGTCTCAACCTGGAGCAAGTGGTGGCAAGCCACTGCGTCTACCCAGGGAAACTCGTGTCTCAGATAATTCAAATTCATAAGTGATGCGTGAGCATCTTTTCTATCTTTTCCTAGTGAATTTGCATCTAATTTGTTGAGTTTAATAAAGAATTAATTATCTTTTAGCCAATATGGATGCTACTTTAAGTCTTTTGCAATTTTATTTATTTTAGGTAGCATTCGACTGGATTTGATGGAGTTTCTGCAGCACAAGAATTAAAGGAGATGGCAGCGAGGAGCGACGCGTACGCGTGATTTGGAGCTTTCCATGGCGACGCGGGCTCGTGACCGGCGCGTACGCGTGATTTGAAGAATTGCATAGCGACGCATGCGCGTGACCGACGCGTCTGCATGACTTGCGAAGAAGACCAGCGACGCGTATGCATGACATGCGCCACGTGCAGAACATGCAGAAAACGCTGTGGTCGATTTCTGGGCTGCTTTTGACCCAGGTTTCAGCCTAGAAAGCACGGATCCAGTGAAGTCAAGTGGTCCCCACGTTAGAAGACGCGGAGTAGTTAGTTAATTCTGATTTAAATTCAAATTTGATTTTAAAATAGGAAAAGATATTATCTTAATTTTAGATATTAGATTTTAAATTAATTAGGATTAGTTATAAAAAGGGGAGACTTCTCTTCTATTGAAGAGGTTCCAAGAGGAGATTCTATTAGGGGGATTCCATTAGGGAATTCTATACAAATTTACATTCCACATTCCATGAGCAACTAATCCTCCATTGTTAAGGTTAGGAGCTCTGTCTATTTGTATGGATTGATTCATTTGATCTTTCTAATTTAATTCATGTTTTGATTTATATTCCAATAATTATTTTCGTTCTTTATTTTATGAATTTGGGTGGAACGAAAGTATGACCCATGTTCTAATTGAGTTCTTGTATAACTTGGAAAAGCTCTTTACTTGAACAACAACGTGAAAACATATTATCCTGAATTTCTAATTGTTTGTATTTAATGGGATACGCATATAATCCCCTTATTTTTGGATAATTAGGATTCTTGTGGCATATAAACTGGAATTTGATCATCACCTTCTAATTGGAATTAATTGACCAAGGAATTGGCAGTTAATGAATTTTAGAGGAGACTAAGAAGGTCTAAGGAATTAGGGTCTAGTCACATATAGTTTGCCATGAATTAAATCTTGCATGATTAAAATAGTTAGTAAGAAAAATCAATCTAGAAAAATAGATAACTCTGAAGCCTTAACTGTTTTCTCAATATTTTATTCCCAATTTATTTATTTTTCCTTTTGATATTCTGAGTTCGAACTTAAACCTTTTGAATATCTCAAAACCCTTTTCTGCTTGCCTAACTAAGCCAATCAATCAATCATTGTTGCTTGATCCATCAATCCTCGTGGGATCGACCCTTACTCACGTAAGGTATTACTTGGTACGACCCGGTGCACTTGCTGGTTAGTTTGTGGGTTATAAAATACCGCACCAAGTTTTTGGCGCCGTTGACGGGGATTGACTGTGATTGACAACTACTAGTTGTTTGATTTCTTAGATTAGGCGTTTTTACTTTAACTTCATTTAACTTATTTCCTTAAATTCTAAAAAAAATATATTTTGATTTATTTTATTTAAAATTTTTTTCTTTTCTCTTAATTTTTGAAATTAAGTTTGGTGTCCCCGTAGTGATTTTTCTCTAAAAAAATATATTTTTTAAATCCTAGTATCTTTCTTTGTTCAATTTTTAAATTTATAGTTCACTTCTTTTCATTTATTTTCGAATTTTTTTATTATTATTTTTTATTATTCTTTTTCAAAAAAATTATGTTCTGTCTTCTTTGATTTCCTGTTTACCACATGGTGCATTTAATTCTTTTTGGTGTTTTGTTTTGAGGAAAAATAATGGAGAGAGATCACATGGGTTACTACTCACACCCGAGTAGTGATTCATATTATTGTGGATGGGGGAACTACCCAAATTTTGGTTGACAAAGTCAAAACCAAAGAAACTTCAGTACTCCATGTTCCAACTATCAAGAACCACCATCTCCATATCCATACTAAGAAGCACCATCTCTCTATCCATATCAAGAACCATCATCTTTCTACCCATATCAAGAGCCACCATCTCCCTATTCATACCAAGAGCCATCCTCTTTTTACACTTATCAAGAACCATCATCTCCTTCTTATTCATATCAAGAGCCATCATCTCCTTATTCATCTCAAATACCATCAGATCTTGAGCTTCTCATGAAAGAATTCTTACATGATATAAAGACGAGTGTCAAAAATGTAGAAAAACATGTTCAGTCAATTATCAAGTCACAGGAAGAGGAGCAAGCAAGTTCCTTCCCAAGAGATATAATGGAAGATCCTATGGAAGAAAGTGAGAAAATCAATCAAAGAATTTTATACTCCAGTGAACTAGAGAACTTTCCATCCTCACACATGGAAGAAAAGGAAGATGCAAAAGCAAAGGAGGAAGATGCACCCACAAAGGAGG
The DNA here is from genome assembly GCF_003086295.3 of Arachis hypogaea. NCBI lineage: Eukaryota > Viridiplantae > Streptophyta > Magnoliopsida > Fabales > Fabaceae > Arachis > Arachis hypogaea. Next base: position 93,588,133 of record NC_092041.1, on the reverse strand, counting down.
AAGATGCACAACCTCCCATGCCTTTGGTAAGTAATGAAGAAGAGATTGAATTAGAAGACAGCTACCAAGAGGAAGAGGTTGAAATTGAGGAAGCTTGCAAAGAAGTGAAAGAATTTAAAGAAGAACACAAGGGAGTGGAGCTTGCAAGACCTCTTCCAAAGCCATCACCATCCAATACAACATTCAAGTGGGTAAAATTTCTATCCTTAACCTGTACTTTCCCACTTGAATATGGGCTACTGGAGACGGATGGTCAACTTAGAGCTCTTTGTGGCATTAAGAGTAAAAGGAAGATGGTTAGTGGTAAGAGTCGTCAAGCCAGGTTCAATATGGTTGCATGCTCCAAATTAAAATGCAAGGATTGGTGTAGAGCTCAATTAAATGGGTTTAGAAGGTTGTTTGGATGTCTCTGTGAGAATTCAGATTGTTTGCCATCCGGTGGGAACAATGGTGATCCACAAGAAGACGGATGTAAAAGCAAGGTTTGGGACCCTGGGATTCATTCCCACAATCAACACTCTTGGGGCCCTGTCACTTGCTTTAACTTGTTCGAAGGTGTTATGCGCCTAGTTTGGGATCCCAGTAGCCATTGGAATTACAAACATTGGTGGAGATTCCTGGATCAGTACAAGCACAAGCCACCATGATAAGGAGCTCACCACATGTCCAACTTAAGGACTTTAACTAAAAGTGCTTGGTGGGAGACAACCCACTGTGGTATGATCGTTCCTTTTCATTCTTAGTTGTTTTTCGTAGTAGTAGTTTTCTTACTTATTTGATTTTTATTGAGTTCTTACTAATTTTCTGATCATGCAGCTATTTTAGAACAGGAACCAAAAAAAAGAGGGCACACGACGCGCAAGCGTCGTTGACACGTACGCGTCAGATGGGTGTGCGTGAAAAATAAATTTGAACAGAGGGTTGCGCGGGAGTGGTGCAAGAATGATGCCTCTAGCACAAACAAACCCACGCGTACGCGTACCCCACGCATGCGCGTCGTTTGTGATTTTCACCATTCACGCGAGCGCGTCAGCGACGTGTACGCATGACCTGAAAAATCGACGTAAAAGAGTGTTTAGGCAGAGAGTTATGCTGGTTTGCGGTAGGAAGTGTGCTAGACGCACAAATTTGACCACGCGTACGCGTCACTGACGCGTGCGCATGCTTGACGCGCACGCGTCGTATGCTAATATTGGTTCCCTAGCCACGCGAATAGAGAAATGCGCGTGCGCGCGGCTGGCTTCGCGCGAATCGCGCAAAACCAAGGGCATGCGGACGCGTGCCCGACGCTCATGCGTCATTAAGAAAATTTCACACCCCACGCGTACGCATCGATTGTAACACCCTAACTACCAAAACTCATGCTTCCGGCTGTGCAACTCTGATAGATCGGACATTACGATGACACTTATTATATTTAATACAAAAATATGAGCCTGTTTAAAACTTTTTACCGCAATATCACTCCTAAGATACTTCATTCGATAACGTACATCCATAGATATCATACAACTTACAAAAACTCATAAGGAGTACACCCATATATATACATATACATATAAATAATATTACAAGCATTATCCAATACAATTCCTATCCCTCTTACAGAATATATCAAGATAAAGGCGAGGGTACGATAAGTAACAATCTAAAGCAATATAGAACATCACAATAACAATTAAATAAACTCTTCGTGACTTCAGCGCCCATATCCTGAAAGGGGAAAATGTAGGGGGTGAGAACATCATCCTCGAAAGGGTTCTCAGTAGAGGGTTTTTGGGAATTACTGTAATAGGATACGTGAAGATAAAACGTATACCAGTAATAAATAACTGACTTATGCCTCTTTTCAGAAATAACAGTTCACAGTAAAAGAGAAAATCTAGAAATCCTTTTCTGAAAGGAAACTGTTCATTTAAAACAATATTTCGAGAAGCTTTTCAAAAGGTTCATCTATGCTAAACCAAAAATAGCCTTTCATACTATTCCAAATTAGACACACAAAACTGAAACCAACCATCGATCCATCTCATTTCAACCACGGCCCTAGGCCCAAACAATCCAACCATCAACCAATCACCATAATTCAACAGAGTCCCGGATGCAAACACAGATAGGAAGTTCAAGCACAAACAAACAGTTACAGCAAGTAGGACAATTAGCAGTTAATCACAAAGGCAAACCAAGTATAATATGCACACCCAAACAATGTCACATAGATGCATATGATGCATGCCTGTCCTAGTGGTTGATGATATCATCTGTCGGTTATATAGCCAACCCGACACGTCCTGGTAGCTAACCATGGACAGAAACACCCATCGCGGAGCAAGTAGGTTTGAGCTACAACCCCATTGCTACTACCCGCTCAACCCAGAGCCAGTGGAATAACCACTACTGTGGCTACTACCCAGGCGGGTGTTTAAAAGCTCAACCTGGAGCGAGTAGAATCACCACTACTACCGCTACTACCCAGGCGTCACAGTCTCTGACCTGGAGCAAGTGGGACGAACCAAACCCTTGCTACTGCCTAGGTATCTCAAGCATATATTCATTCAGTCCCAACCATGGATCAACATCCATCTCAGCCATCCGGCTTAAATTCAAAATTCATAGTCAGCCATACGGCCCATAACTCATTCGACAATCAACCATAAATGAATATCATACATAGCCATTCCGGCTCACGGTTCAATCCAGAACCAGCCAATATTCATAATCATACACAGTCATTCCGGCCCATAACAAAATGGCACTTCCACCATTCAACATCATCAAATTCATAAAACCGGCATTTAAGCCATAAATCACTTTTCTCAAGCCTTTTCACTTTGAAATCAAATTTCAACTCTTTTCAGCCTTTGCTTTAAAGATCTCATTTCTCAAATCATCTCATGGCTCATAAGCCAAATTTACTCAAAGTGAGTTTCCTTTTTAAAACAGAGCCACTCTCGGAATTCTCTTTCCAAAACTAACAAAACCATGGAAAGTTAAAGATTCATTTTGGGAACATTCACAATCACCTATCTCACAATGGGATTTTATAACAAAGTTTCTTGGCAGAGTCCCAAGTCTTTAGGGAAGGTCAATCTATATCAATTCTTTAAAATTCATTGAAACTCTTAAAATCATAGATTCTCGACTCAAGTAAATAAAACTGAATTTATTATGAAACAGAACCATACAAAATCACAAGTTCCAACCCGGTCCAAAAATCAACTGATTTGAAATGGAACCGGTTCATTTGAATCAAACCGCTTTCAAATTTCTTTTTGGAACCCATTTTTCTAACTCTTCCAAAATGCCTCAAGCTTAATTACTCAATCAAAAGTCTGGTTTCCTTTAAAACCACTAAAAGCTCCTTTTTATATTGAAATCAATATTAGAGCACCATTCTTCCCTTCAGTGATTTAAATGGTAAAAATAGTTCATTTCTAAATAAGCCAAACTCAACGCATAAAGTTCATTAAATAAATTAAGCTTGATAACATAAATATTCTCTTAATAAATCAAATAATACAATTTCTCAAATCCAACCCTTTTTAAATAACTTTTCAAACAAGACTAGGATTTTTGTAGAAATTTCACAGCACCTCCCCTAAAACTTGGACTTTTGCCACCTGGTTCGGGTCCCAACTAAACCGTTCCTCATTCCTTTTCAACAACACAAAACCAGAAATCAATTCAAAGCAAGCTAAATCCAACAATCGCCTCAGTGGCGTATCTCAAGGATACCATTTAAAAATCAACTCAATATCAATCGATTTAACTCATTTCCAAAGCTTTAAAGAATCGGTTCAGCAATAAATCATTTGTCCAAAACCAAGTCAATTAAAGTAAACCAGGTTGAATTCAAAAGTGCATTCGAATTTTCACATCATCAAAATAATCAACTCAAACCAAATCAATCCTCAACGGATTAAACTCAGATTTCAAATCTTTCAAGAATCAGCTTCAAAACATTACATTTCACAGGCCGCACAACAATTCAGCCAAACCAACATCCATAAACATTCGAGTCAATCAAATAATACATAAGGCAGATAGAATCACCACATACACAATATCTCACATCAGTATCCATATGTAATAATTCCAATACATAAAACAGAGTTTTTGGAAAGCGCCCCTACCTCAAAACGCAAATCCATAACCCAAACGTCTCACAGAGTCCTTTTCGCCTCAACTCAAAATCAACAATCAAAATCCCAGCTCCGCGTGTTTTCCTCAATAGAAGAAACAACCTCAACGCCACAAGTAAACTCGGATTCTAACCCCTAGAACCGTCAACATCATAAACACTTTATTACACGGAATTGAACACTAATGCAGGACTTTCGAAACAGAAATACTTACTGAAACTAAGAAAGAGCGGCTGAATCAAGCAGTGGTAGTTTCGGCGGTGGTTTCGGCAACAATCGTGCTACCCCCGGCGACCAGAATGCCAGCAATCAAAACTCGAACCTATGTTACCAAACCTCAGAGTCTTTAACCATGCATAACAGAATACTGACTAAAAAGGACTTTTCAAAATGAGCCTGCTTACCGCAACAAAGGAAGAACAATTACACCGAGCAGCGGCAGTTCCGATGGTGTTTCCAGCAACACCTGCGCCACCACCGGCGATCGGAAACACAGAGCCGCAGGTTCTCCGACAGCGACAACGTAACATATGACAGCCCCTTTATTAAACATAACAGTTTCAGTGACAGCTTCAAACTAAAATCGAATTGGCGGAACTAAGAAGAACCAGAAACAGAGCAAAGCTCACCAAATCAGTAGCGGTTTCTGGCAGCAGCGGCGGCGGTCCTTGGGCGGTGACGTGCATGACTGAACGCACGGCCTCCCTCTCCCCGCAGCTCGCTCTCTCTTTACGTGAACTTTTCCCTTCTCGGGAGCCAGCTGTTGTGATGCTTCCTCTCTCTCCCAACTCGGTGATGATAGTGAAGGACACGGCGATGTGGCTCCAACGGCGCTCACTCACGGCGGACCAGGGAAGCAGAAACGGAGCTCCACTATGCTTCTCGTTTGGAGCTGACAAGGATGACGGCCCGGTGACCCCGATGGCGACTGGGCGCAGCTCGCAGCCTGTGGGTGACGGCGACGGCGACGCAGTGAGTTCCTATTCTTCTCTCCTTTGCCGCGTGGCTTCTTCCCCCTTACTCGATTCTGGTCCTCTTCGTGATGGCGGCGAGCGGTGAGCAGCTCGGTGGTGACGGCGAGGCCCGCCGGCGCTAGCCCGCGCCTCTTTTCCTCCCCTGCTTCCCTCGGTGTTCCCCATTTCCTCCAAGCCCTTTTCCCTCTTTTGTTTCTTCTGGTAGCAGCTGTTGCTGCTGTAGTGTTACGGTTGGGTTTAGGGGGGCTGAGTGGGATTGAAGGAGAATCGGGTCGTGTAGCAGGTTAACGGGTTAGGGTTTCATGGTTAGTCTTTTTGAGTAAAAATTAGGGTTAAGGGCATTTTAGTAATTTCAAATGAAATTGGGGATAATGTAGAAATTGAAACCCAAATTAAATCCAACACTAATTGTATATAGAAAAATACTATTTGCTCATAAATCTTACAAATTATATTTCATAAAATGCCCAAATCAAAATAATTAGAAATAATATAATTAAACCCTTTATTTTCTAAAGTAACGTATTAATATTTAAAATATTAATTATTTAATCCAAATCATATAAAAATCTTTATTATTTCACAACTACCAACTTTATAATATAATTATAGAAAATAATCCAATAATCATCAAATAGGATAATAATCATAACTTATCTCAAATTCAATAAATCAAAACTTGCCTTAAATATCTTTAATAAAATAATTTCTGAAATTAAGGTTGTAAATAACTATATGATTTGGGATTTGATCATAATAAGACTTTTCAAAGGTTCTGGGTCTTACATCGATTGCGCCACACAACTCCACTAGTTCGCTGCCCAAGTTTTAATTTTCTTTCTCTCTCTCCTAATCCTAATTCTCTCTTGTTCTTTTATCCTTTTATTCTTCTTTCATCTTACTATTTGTTTTTATTTTTTAGTTCTTCTTTACTTGAGGACAAGCAAACCTTTAAGTTTGGTGTTAACGCTTCGCTTAAGGGTTTTCTATTTATTCCTATGGCACCAAAAGGGAGGCGAATCATCTTCACTGAAGAGCACAACCTGAAGAATAAAGCGACTGCTAGGATAACTAAAGTGGTTGAGTTCCTTTCATTTTTTATTCCTCCCCTCTTTTTCTATGTTATGTTCCGATTTTTTGCTATTTTGCTTTGTTTGCTACATGATCATTTATTAGTTAGAATCCTAGGACTAGTTTAGTTTTCTCTTAATTGCTTTAATTCTAAAAAGATGTCTCATGTATTACTCACTGAACTTGAATTTAAATAAAAAATACAAAAGTGATGTATTGCATGAGAAATTGAGTTAATTTTAAGAGTAGTCTTATTTACTTAAATATGGTGGTATTAATTATAATTCTGAATGCATAACATGAACATTGCATATTTAAATTTGAATCAAAGAATGTTGATGTACAAGGAATAGGAATTTAGAGAATTATTATGATTTCTCTGAAATTAATGAAAGTTTAATCCTTGAAGCAAAAGAAACAGCAAAAGAAAAATAAAAGCAAGATCCAAGGCTTTAAGCATCAATGACTAGGGAGGTCAGATATGACTAAAAGCTCAAAGAGTTGTTTCCCTAATCACATGCTTGTGGTGTTATTGTGTCAAGTTATCCTTGAGACAAAACATTTAGAGTCGAGATCAATTGCAGAGTACGCCAAAGGCTTTGAGCACCACTGTCTGGGAGTAACTTCAAAAAAATTAAAAAATTAAAAAATTAAAAAAATAAAAAAATATTTAGAACTTAAAGAGAGTTCTCCAGTTAAGTGCTTGTGGTATTTCTGTGTCAAGTAAAACTTGAGACAAAACATTTAAAGTCACGGCTAGGCTCAAGGTGCAAAGCACCAGAAAAAAAATTTGCTGGGTTCAAGGATTAAAATTGAGTTACAAAAGATCAGAAAATTCATAATATTATCCGGATTCTAATTCCAGATGACAATAACATTCTTCTGATTCAAAGGAGAGTGAGATACCAAAACTATTCAGGATTGCAGTTGTAAAACCCACTGTAAGAAGAAACATGGACTTAATCGAACTCTCATTCTCATGCAAATTCACATCCTAAGCTTATATTAGTTTTGGTTGCTTGAGGACAAGTAACAGTTTAAGTTTGGTGTTGTGATGCGTGAGCATCTTTCCTATCTTTTCCTAGTAAATTTGCATCTAATTTGTTGAGTTTAATAAAGAATTAATTATATTTTAGCCAATATGGATGCTACTTTAAGTCTTTTGCAATTTTGTTTATTTTAGGTAGCATTCGGCAGGATTTGATGGAGTTTCTGTAGCACAAGAATTAAAGGAGATGGCAGCGAGGAGCGATGCGTACGCGTGACTAACGCGTACGCGTAATTTGGAGCTTTCCATGGCGACGCGTGCGCGTGACCGACGCGTACGCGTGATTTGAAGAATTGCATAATGACGCGTGCGCGTGACCAACACGTCCGCGTGACTTGCGAAGAAGACCAGCGATGCGTAGCGTGACTGACGCGTACGTGTGACATGCGCCATGTGCAGAACATGTAGAAAACGCTGGGGGCAATTTCTGGGCTACTTTTGACCTAGTTTTCAGCCCAGAAAGCATGGATCTAGTGAAGCCAAGTGGTCCCCACGTTACAAGACGCGGAGTAGTTAGTTAATTCTGATTTAAATTCAAATTTGATTTTAAAATAGGAAAAGATATTATCTTAATTTTAGATATTAGATTTTAAATTAATTAGGGTTAGTTATAAAAAGGGAAGACTTCTCTTTTATTGAAGAGGTTCCAAGAGGAGATTCCATTAGGGAATTCTATACAAAATTATATTCCACATTCCATGAGCAACTAATCCTCCATTGTTAAGATTAGGAGCTCTGTCTATTTGTATGGATTGATTCATTTGATCTTTCTAATTTAATTCATGTTTTGATTTATATTCCAATAATTGTTTTCGTTCTTTATTTTATGAATTTGGGTAGAACGGAAGTATGACCCATGTTCTAATTGAGTTCTTGTATAACTTGAAAAAGCTCTTTACTTGAACAACAGCTTGAAAACATATTATCCTGAATTTCTAATTGTTTGTATTTAACGGGATACGTGACATATAATCCCCTTATTTTTGGATAATTAGGATTCTTGTGGCATATAAACTGGAATTTGATCATCACCTTCTAATTGGAATTAATTGACCAAGGAATTGGCAGTTAATAAATTTTAGAGGAGACTAGGAAGGTCTAAGGAATTAGGGTCTAGTCACATATAGTTTGCCATGAATTAAATCTTGCATGATTAAAATAGTTAGTAAGAAAAATCAATCCGGAAAAATAGATAACTCTAAAGCCTTAACTGTTTTATCAATATTTTATTCCCATCTTATTCGAACTTAAACCTTTTGAATATCTCAAAACCCTTTTCTGCTTGCCTAACTAAGCCAATCAATCAATCATTGTTGCTTGATCCATCAATCCTCGTGGGATCGACCCTTACTCAAGTAATGTATTACTTGGTACGACCCGGTGCACTTACCAGTTAGTTTATGGGTTATAAAATACTGCACCAATAAGCCATATGAATAATTCATTCAACATTCATCAATATCTAAGTCATTCCCAACATCATCATCATTATCCATATCTCATTTTCAAATTCATTCAAAAATCATATTTCAAAGTCAATCCTCATCATCCTTCTTTCCATTCCGTTAATCAACAATCCCAATCCAAAACATAATTCTTTCTTTTCTAAATAAATCAATCTTAAAACATATAATGTTTAAAACCAAATCTTTTTTAAATAATTACTTCAAGTGAAACTTCTAATTTTAAAAAATTTCGGCAGCATCTCTTCTACAACTCGGATTCTGCCACCTTTTTCGGGTCCCATCCAAACATTCCTCAAACCCTTTCTCAACCATTTTCAAATCCCAATAATTTTCCAAAATTCAACCAGTTCTAATATCAAAATTTTTTTCAAATCCAACCATTTCCCACAATAAATCTTTTTCAAGACTAAATTGCTTTCAAAATTAATTCATTTTCATATCTCAAATCATTTCCAAAGCCGATTCATTTACATTATCAAATTAACGTCAAAACCAAGAAAACCCACTTTTCATAATAATCAACTAAATAAATTTTCAAACTATTTCTTTTTAACAATCACACACCACTCAAGCAATCAAGCAATCAATCTTTCAGTCTAGCAAACAACACTAATCATAAGAGAATCATAATCACAGATATATGTTTCTCACATTAATATCTATTTATAACAACTCTATAAGTTAAAATAAATTTTAATAAAACCCCTACCTTAATTATTCACAACTCACATAATTAAACGTGATGAATCCCTTTATCACTCGGCTCATCACAGCGGCAGCCACAACCGCAGTTCCAAACCACTCTTACAGTAACCATAGCTACTCTAATCGCAACAAGAAGTAACCGAAACATAATCAAATAGCAAATAGCATCATAAAACCTCAGCCACATAACATAACAGTGACTAAAAGAGTTTCAAAGTAAGGACGACTTACTGTACCAACAAGGAACTAAAGTACAGCGCAGCCGCAGCATCAATGGTTAACTCCGGCGAGCTCCAACGGCAGCGGCTTCAGCCCACAGCGGAAAAACTCACTACAACATTATCAAACATATACGACTTAAGCAATGACCCTTACGGTAATAGATTTCGACGGATAAGGAAGATAAACTAGAACAGGGCTAGAGCTTACCGAGAAAACTGAAGCTTCAATAGCGGTTTCCAACGGCGACAACGACAGAGATGGCTACACGGTGGTGAAGGTGGCTTCCTTCCCTTCCATCCCGTTCTAATCGCGTTTTCCACTTCTCCTCTGGTCAGATCTGCGTCAACGGCGGCTTGTGGTACGGATTTTACAACCCACACTTACTAACCGGCAAGTGCACCGGGTCGTACCAAGTAATACCTTACATGAGTAAGGGTCGATCCCACGGGGATTGATGGATCAAGCAACAATGATTGATTGATTGGCTTAGTTATGCAAGCAGAAATTGGTTTTGAGATGTTCAAAAGGTTTAAGTTTGAATTCAAAATATCAAAAGTATAGACAATTAAATAAATTGGGAATAAAATATGGATAAACAGTTAAGGCTTCAGAGTTATCTATTTTTCCAGATTAACTTTTCTTATTAACTATTTTAATTATGTAGGATTTAATTTATGGCAAACTATATGTGACTAGACCTTAATTCCTTAGACCTTTCTAGTCTCCTCTAAAATTCATCAACTGCCAATTTCTTGGTCAATTAATTCAAATTAGAGGGTAAAAATCAATTTTCAGTTTATATGCCACAAAAATTCTAATTATCCAAAAATAAGGGGATTATATGTCACGTATCCTATTAAATCGAAATAATTAAAATTTAGGAGAATATGTTTTCAAGCTGTTGTTCAAGTAAAGAGCTTTTCCAAGTTTTACAAGAACTCAAATAGAAAGAGGGTCATACTTCCGTTCCATCCAAATTCATAAGATAAAGAGCGAAAACAATTCTTAAATATAAATCCAAAACATAAATTAAAATAGAAAAAGTAATAAAATTAATCCATACAAATAGACAGGGCTCCTAACCTTAACAGTGGAGGTTTACTTGCTCATGGAATGTAGAATGTAAATTTGTATAGAATTCCCTAATGGAATTCCTCTAATGTAATGTGTACTTAATAGAAGAGAAGTATCCCCTATTTATAACTAATCCTAATTAATTTAAATCTAATTATCTAAAAATAAAATAATATCTTTTCCTAAAAGATAAGATTTAAATTTAAATTCAAATTAATTTACAGATCTTCAGTTGATGGGTGGGGATCACTTGCTTTGTCCATTTTGCAGCTTCTAATCTATGCTTTCTGGGCTGGAAAGTGGGTCAAAACAGCCCAGAAATCACCCCAGCGTTTTCTATATTATTGCAGATCACGTATGTGACGCATCTGCATCGTCTACGCGCTCGCGTCATTTGTGCAGATTCTGGTCCACGCGTTCGCGTCAGGCACGCGATCGCGTCATTGCGATTTCTCCATTTCGCGCGGTCGCGTGAGCCATGCGTTCGCGTCGGTCTTCGCTGGTCATCTCTTTGGTTTCTTCTTTTTCTCTGCAGAAACTTCATCAAATCCCTCCGAATGCTACCTAAAATAAATAAAATTGCGCAAAACTCAAAATAGCATCCATAGTGGCTAAAATATAATTAATTCTAAATTAAACTCAACAATTTAGATACAAATTCACTAGGAAAAGATAGATAAGATGCTTACACATCACAACACCAAACTTAAACTGTTGCTTGTCCTCAAGCAACCAAAACTAATATAAGCTTATGATGTGAATTTGCATGAGAATGAGAGTTTGATTAAGCTCGTGTCTCTATTTATAGTGGGGTTTATAACTATAATCCTGAATAGGTTTGGCATCTCACTCTCCTTTAAATTAGAAGGATGTCAATGTCATATGGAATTAGAATCTGGATAATATTATGAATTCTCTGATCTTTTATACTTCAGTTTAATCCTTGAACACAACAAAATTTACTTTGATTTATTTTCTTTGGTGCTTTGCACCTTGAGCCTAGCCGTGACTTTAAATGTTTTGTCTCAAGAGTTACTTCACACCTAAACACCACAAGCACTTAACTGGGGAACTCTCTTTGAGTTCTGATTTTTCTTTCAATTACTCCCAGACAGTGGTGCTCAAAGCCTTTGGCATACTCTGTTAAACGCACTTGGTCTCGACTCTAAGTGTTCTGTCTCAAGGATTACTTGACACAGTCACACCACAAGCATATGACTAGGGAAACAACTCTTTGACCTTTTAATCATGTCTGACCTCCCTAGTCATTGATGCTCAGAGCCTTGGACCTTGCTTTTATTATTATTATTTTTTAATTTATATATATATATATATATATATATATTTTCTTTTGCTGTTTCTTTTCCTTCAAGGATTAATTTTTTTGTTTATTTCAGAGAAGTCATAATAATTCTCTAAATTCATGTTCCGTATACATCAACATCACTTGATTCAAATTCAAATATGCACTGTTCATATCATGCATTCAAAAATCACAGAAAATACCACCACATTTAAGTAAATAAGACTATTCTTAGAATTAAACTCAATTTCTCATGCAATACATCACTTCTTTTTCTTTTCTTTTTGGATTCAAGTTCAGTTAGTGGTACATGAAACATCTTTTTAGCATTAAAGAAATTAAAAAAAAAAACTAGTCCTAGAATTCTAACTAATAAAAGATCATGCAACAAACAAAGCAAAATAGCAGAAAGTCAGAACATAACATAGAAAAAAGAGGGGAGGAATAAAAATGAAAGGAACTCAACCATCTTAGTTATCCTAGCGGTCGCTTTATTCTTCAGGTTGTGCTCCTCCGTGAAGATGATTCGCCTCCCTTTTGGTGCCAGAAAACCAATAAGCGCAGCGTCCAACAACACCAAACTTAAAGGTTTGCTTGTCCTCAAGCAAATAAGAACTGAAAATAGAAGAGACAAATATTATAAGGAGAGAAAAATAAAAGGATAAAAGAATAATAGAGAATTAGGATTGGGAGAGAGAGAAAGAAAACTGGGTGGCGCAAGCGACGTGAACGCGTGCAGCACGCGTACGCGTGGGTCGCTAATGTTCTAAATGACGTGTTAGCGTCAGGCACGCGTCCGCGTGCCCTGGTTTTTGTGCAATTTGCGCAAAGCCAGCCGCGCGCTCACGCAACTCTCTGTTCACATGGCTTGGGAGCCAATTATTCATACGACGCGTTCGCGTCATGCACACGCTCGCGTGGATGGTCATATGTATGACTGATGCGAACGCATCAGTCACGCATCCGCGTGATCTAATTTGTGCTTTTAGCATACTTCCTGCCCCAAGCCAGCACAACTCTCTATCCAAACACTCTTTTACGTCGAATTTGCAGGTCACGCGTCCGCGTGAATGGCGAAAATCACAAACGACGCGAACACGTGGGGTACGCGAACGCGTGGGATCGTTTATGCGAAAGGCTCCATTTTGGCACCACTCCTGCGTAACTCTCTGTCAAATTTATTTTTCACACACACCCCTCTGACGCGTACGCGTCAGCGACGCTTGCGCATCGTGTGCATGTTTTTTTTATATAGCTTGAGGTGTTCGGTTCCTGAGATAAAATAGCTGCATGATCAGAAAATTAGTAAGAACTCAATGAAAATAAAATAAATGAGAAAATAACTAAGGATACGAAAAAGAACGATCATACCACGGTGGGTTGTCTCCCACCAAGCACTTTTAGTTAAAGTCCTTAAGTTGGACATGTGGTGAGCTCCTTGTCATGGTGGCTTGTGCTTGTACTGATCCAGGAATCTCCACCAATATTTGTAATTCCAATGGTCGCCGGATCCCAAACTAGGTGCCTAACGCCTTTGAGCAAGTTGAAGCAAGTGACAAGGCCCCAAGAGAGTTGATTGTGGGAATGAATTCCAAGATCCAAAATCTTGCTTTTACGTCCGTCTTCTTGTGGATCACCATTATTTCCACCTTGTGGCAAGCAATCTAAATTCTCACAAAAACCTCCAAACAACCTTCTAGACTAATTTAAGTGAGCTCTACACCAATCCTTGCACTTCGATTTGGAGCATGCAACCATACTGAACCTTGCTTGACATCTCTTGCCACTAACCATCTTTCTCTTACTCTTAATGCCACAAAGAGCTCTAAGTTGACCATCTGTCTCTAGTAGCCCATATTCAAGTGAGAAAGTAAAGGTTAAGGATAGGAATTTTAACCACTTGAATGTTGTATTGGATGGTGATGGTGGTTTTGCAAGCTCCACTCCCTTGTGTTCTTCTTTGAATTCTTCTACCTCTTTGCAAGCTTTCTCAATTTCAACCTCTTCCTCTTGGTAGCTGTCTTCTAATTCAATCTCTTCTTCATTGCTTACCAAAGGCATGGGAGGTTGTGCATCTTCCTCCTTTGCTTTTGCATCTTCCTTTTCTTCCATGTGTGAGGATGAAAAGTTCTCTAGTTCACTAGGGTATAAACTCCTTTGATTGATTTCCTCACTTTCTTCCATAGGATCTTGCATTATATCTCTTGGGAAAGAATTTGCTTGCTCCTCTTCCTGTGACTTGATTATTGCCTGCACATAGTTCTCTATATTTTTAACACTTGTCTTTATATCATGTAGGCATTCTTTCATGAGGAGCTCAAGTTCTGATGGTATTTGAGATGAATAAGAAGATGGTGGCTCTTGATATGGGTAGAAAGATGATGGTTCTTGATATGGGTAGAAAGGTGGTGGTTCTTGGTACGAATATGGAGATGGTGGTTCGTGGTATGAATATGGAGGTGGTGGCTCTTGATAGTTGGAAATTGGAGCATTGAAGTTTCTTTGGTTTCGACTTTGCCAACCAAAATTTGGATAGTTCCTCCATCCACCATAATATGAATCACTACTCGGGTGTGAGTAGTAACCCATGTGATCTCTCTCCATTATTTTTCCTTAGTACAAAACACCAAACAGGATTAAACGCACCATGTGGTAAATAGGAAAGTAAAGAAGAAAGAACAGAATTCTAAAAATTAAAATAAAATTAACTAGGAGACACCAAACTTAATTTTAGAAATTAAGAAAAATATTGGTGCTATTTATTAAATTTTTTTTTGAAAATTTAAAGCAATTTTTTTTTAAATAAAATTAAAACTAAAACGCCTAATCTAAGCAATCAAACAACTAATAGTTGTTAATCACAATCAATCCCCGGCAACGGCGCCAAAAAATTGGTGCGGATTTTACAATGCACACTTACTAACCGGCAAGTGCACCGGGTCGTACCAAGTAATACCTTACGTGAGTAAGGGTCGATCCCACGAGGATTGATGGATCAAGCAACAATGATTGATTGATTGGCTTAGTTAGGAAAGCAAAAATTGGTTTTGAGATGTTCAAAAGGTTTAAGTTTGAATTCAAAATATCAAAAGTATAGACAATTAAATAAATTGGGAATAAAATATGGATAAACAGTTAAGGCATCAGAGTTATCTATTTTTCCAGATTAACTTTTCTTATTAACTATTTTAATTATGTAGGATTAATTTATGGCAAACTATATGTGACTAGACCCTAATTCCTTAGACCTTTCTAGTCTCCTCTAAAATTCATCAACTGCCAATTCCTTGGTCAATTAATTCCGATTAGAGGGTAAAAATCAATTTTCAGTTTATATGCCACAAAAATTCTAATTACTCAAAAATAAGGGGATTATATGTCACGTATCCCATTAAATCGAAATAATTAAAATTTAGGAGAATATGTTTTCAAGCTGTTGTTCAAGTAAAGAGCTTTTCCAAGTTTTACAAGAACTCAAATAGAAAGAGGGTCATACTTCCGTTCCACCCAAATTCATAATATAAAGAGCGAAAACAATTCTTAAATATAAATCCAAAACATAAATTAAAATAGAAAAAGTAATAAAATCAATCCATACAAATAGACAGAGCTCCTAACCTTAACAGTGGAGGTTTAGTTGCTCATGGAATGTAGAATGTAAATTTGTATAGAATTCCCTAATGGAATTCCTCTAATGTAATGTGTACTTAATAGAAAAGAAGTATCCCCTATTTATAACTAATCCTAATTAATTTAAAATCTAATTATATAAAAATAAAAATAATATCTTTTCCTAAAAGATTAAATTTGAATTTAAATTCGAATTAATTTACAGATCTTCAGTTGATGGGTGGGGATCACTTGCTTTGTCCATTTTGCAGCTTCTAATCTGTGCTTTCTGGGCTGGAAAGTGGGTCAAAACAACCCAAAAATCACCCCAGCGTTTTTTGTATTGTTGCAAATCACGTATGTGACGCGTCCGCGTCGTCCACGCGCTCGCGTCATTTGTGCAGATTCCAGTCCACGCGTTTGCGTCAGGCACGCGATCACGTCATTGCGATTTCTCCATTTTGCGTGGTCGCGTGAGCCATGCGTCCGCGTCGGTCTTCGCTGATCATCTCTTTGGTTTCTTCTTTTTCTCTGCAGAAACTTCATCAAATCCCTCCGAATGCTACCTAAAATAAATAAAATTGCACAAAACTCAAAATAGCATCCATAGTGGCTAAAATATAATTAATTCTAAATTAAACTCAACAATTTAGATGCAAATTCACTAGAAAAAGATAGATAAGATGCTTACGCATCAGCTTGGCAGTGGTGAGGAACAGCAACGGGAAGACCTCGATGGCGATGGCAACGGCAACGACGCGGTCTCCTCGGACGGCGACGCCTCCTTCTCCTCGTGCAGCTCTCTCCCCTGGTTTTGAGCTTTCTCGTGATGGTGACCGTGGTAGTGTCTCGAGATGGACAGTGGTGGCGCAGGCGGCAGGACGCGGTGGCGGTGGCGCCGCTGTAGCGGCGGTCTCCCTCCTCCTCCCTCTGTGGATCGCAACTCCCTCTGTTCTCCCCTTTGCTCTCCCCGTTCTCTCTTCTCCTTTTCTTTCTTTCTCTTTTTCTTTTTTCTGGTTTACCAAAGCTGTGGGTGTCGGTTTGTTTTTGGGGAAAAGGGGTATGGCGGATAGGGTTAGGGAAATTAGGGTTAGGGTTGTGTTTTGGGGATTTAGGATTTTGTGATAAAATTGGGTATTTTGGGTTAATCTAAAATCTAATTAAATCTCTAAAATTACTCTAAAATATTATTTATTGTATCAAAATTCTAATTGATTTGAAATCAAATACTCTAATTGAAATTATAAGGTAATATAATTAATTTTTTTATTTATAAAAATATTAGTATTAAATTCCGAAATCTCAATTATTTAAACCAAGCCATATAAAATTCTTATTATTTTATATTTGCTAAACTTTATTATTTAAATATAAAAAATAATTCGATAATTATAAAATCAGATAAAACCTTAAATTACTTTAAACTCAATTAATCAAAATTTGCTTTAATTTATCATTAATAAAATAATTTCTGAGGTTAAAGTACTTAATGAATAAATAAATCAAAATTAGCTCTTAATAAGATTTTCTGAAATTTCTGGGTCTTACACAATGGAAAAAAAACTTTAGTGAAGGAAAAAGAGTACAAAATCCTTTGTGATGGGAACTGCCTCATTAAAAACCTTGTCAAGAAAAATCCAATGGAAAAAAATCTGACCAAGAAAAAAAGAGTACAGTCTCCCCCTCTTGTCGACATCATTTAACATATCGAAATCACGCATCCCAATATGATGTACCAATTTTTTAAAGGAGATTTTGGGAATGACTTTGTAAATAAATCTGCTAGATTATCACTTGATTGGATCTATTGGATATCAATTGTGCCTTGATTTTGAAGATCATGAGTGAAGAAGAATTTGGGAGAAATATGCTTTGTTCTATCTCCCTTGATGTATCCACCCTTAAGTTGAGCAATGCATGCTGTATTATCTTCAAACAGAACAGTTGGAGCTATCTTGTGATCAATCAGTCCACATGATGACAGAATATATTGGATCAAACTCCTGAGCAAAAAATACTCGCAACTTGCTTCATAAATTGCTAGTATTTCAGCATGATTAGAGCATGTTGCTGCAATTGTCTGTTTTGTGGACCTCCATGATATAGCTGTACCACCATATGTAAACAAATATCCTATTTGAGATCTCCCTTTGTGTGGATCAGACAAATATCCTGTATCTGCATAGCCAACTAGTTGTGACTTGGATCCATAGGGATAAAACAATCCCATATCAATTGTTCCATGAAGATATCGAAAGATTTGTTCGATTCCATTCCAATGTCTTCTGGTTGGAGAGGAACTATATCTTTCTAGTAAATTCACAACAAATGATATATCGGGTCTTGTATTATTAGCAAGATACATTAGCGATCCAATGGCACTAAAATATGGTACTTTAGGACCAATGATATCTTCATTTTCTTCTTTAGGACGGAATTGATCCTTTTCATTATCCAAAGATCTTATAATCATTAGAGTACTTAATGGATGTAACTTATCCATATAAAATCTCTTCAAGATCTTTTCTGTTTATGTTGTTTGATGAATAAAGATCCCATTTTTTGTATGCTTGATTTTTAGGCCGAGACAAAATTTAATCTTTCCAAGATCTTTCATCTCAAACTCTTCTTTTAGAGTTTCTATAATTGTTGGAATCTCTTCAAGTGTTCCAATAATATTTAAATCATCAACGTACACAGCAATTATAATGAATCCAAATGCAGATTTTTTTATGAAAACACATGGACATATATCATTATTCTTGAATCCGTTTTTGGCCAGATACTTAGTAAGATGATTATACCACATTCTTCCAGATTGCTTTAGACCATATAAAGATCTTTGCAATTTCACTGAGTATAACCCTTGCGAATATTCATTGAATAGTTTAGATATCTTTAGTCCTTCAGAGACTTTCATATAGATATCACGATCTAATGAGCCGTATAAGTAGGCTGTTACCACATCCATTAAATGCATATGTAGTTTATGATATGCGGATAAGCTGGCCAAATAACGCAATGTTATTGCATCCACTACAGGGCAACGTGTTTTTTCATAATCTATACTTGGCCTTCGTGAAAAACCTTGTGCCACAAACCGAGCTTTGTAGCGTACAACTACATTTTTTTCATTTTGTTTTCTCACAAATACCCATCGATATCCAATAGGTTTTACATCTTCTGGTGTACGGACTACAGGTCCAAAGACTTCACTTTTTGCAAGTGAGTCTAGCTTAGCCTTCATGGTTTTTTCTCATTTTGGCCAATCATTCCTTTGTCAATATTCTTCGATTGTTTTTGGATCAAGATCCTTACTTTCATGCATGATATTTAATGCCACATTATATGCAAATATTTCATTGACAATTGTCTTATTCCGGTCCCCTTTTTCTCTTGTAAAGACATAATTTATCGAGATCTCATCATTTTCACAATTTTTAGGTACCTGAACATCTTCTGGCGTTAAAATTATATCAGAATTTGGGACAATTGCAGATGTCTTTACTATGTCTTTTTCAACAGGAATGGTATTTACCTCTTTTCTCTTTCGAGGATTTTTGTCTTTGGAACCGACAGGCCTGCCACGCTTCTGGCGTGTATTTGCTTCGGTGGCAATTTGTCCAACTAGGACATCAATTCGAATTGGTGCATTTTCTGCTGGTATATAAGATTTAGTTATCCTCTTTGTATCGGAAAATGCATCAGGCAATTCATTTGCTATTCTTGGCAAATGTATAATCTGTTGAACTTCTAATTCACATTGCCCTGATCGAGGATCTAAATGTATCAACGATAATGCATTCTAGTTAAGTTCCTTTTCAAGAAGCTTATTCTCTCCCCCTAATGTTGGAAATTTTGATTCATCAAAATGACAATTTGCAAATCTGGCTTTAAATACATCTCCAGTTTATATCTCTAGATACCTCACTATAGAGGGAGAATCATATCCAACATATATCCTCAATTTTCTTTGGGGTCCCATTTTAGTGCGATTAGGTATGGGAACATATATTGCACACCCGAATAATCTTAAATGGGAAACATTTGGCTTCTGGCCAAAAACTCATTGCATAGGAGAGAACTGATGGTAACTCGTTGGCTTCAAATGAATAAGTGCTGCAGCATGTAAAATAGCATGCCCCTAAACCGAGGTTGGGAGATTTTTTCTCATAAGTAAGGGTCTAGCAATTAATTGGAGAGCGCTTAATAAGTGGTTCTGCTAACCCATTTTGTGTATGGACATGAGCTACTGGATGTTCAACACTTATTCCATTAGCCATACAGTAAGCATCAAAAGTTTGGGAAGTAAATTCACCAGCATTATGAAGACAAATTGCTTTGATTGGATTTTCTGGAAACCGTGCTTTTAATCGAATAATTTGAACAAGTAATCTCGCAAACACTAGGTTGCAAGAAGACAATAAGCACACATGTGACCATCTCAAAGATGTGTCTATTAGGACCATAAAATATCTAAAAGATTCACATGGTGGATGAATAGATCCACATATATCACCTTGAATTCTTTCTAGGAATTCAGGGGACTCAAATCTAATATTTACTGGTGATGGCCTTAAAATTAACTTTCCTTGAGAACATACAACATAACAAAATTCACTAGATTTAAGAATCTCCCAGTTCTTTAGTGAATGTCCATTGGAGTTTTCAATAATTCTCTGCATCATGGTTGTTCCCAGATGACCCAAATGATCATGCCAAGTTATGAATACATTTGCGATAGTAAACTTCTAGTTTACAGTGACATGTGATTCAATTGCGCTAATCTTGGTATAATATAACCCAGATGAGAGTGAGGGTAACTTTTCTAGTATAACCTTTTTATTTAAAACATGAGTTGTGATACATAAATACTCATGATTTTTCTCATTCATTGTCTCAATATGATATCCATTTCGGTGAATATCTTTAAAACTCAATAAGTTCCTTAGAGACTTAGTAGACAATAGTGCATTATTTATTATGAATTTTGTTCCTCCAAAAAACAAAAATATAGCTCTTTCGGAACCTTCTATCACATTGCTTGAGCTAACAATAGTATTAACATATTCTTCTTTTGGCATAAGATGGGTAAAATATATATATCACTTTTGAGAATGGTGTACGAACTTGCACTATCCGCAAGGCATACATCTTCATTATATATCTTTGCCATTTTTTTCAAAGATAAATAATAATAAAATGAGTAGAAATATTTACACAGTAAAATTATTTCCTTGATTGAAAATATTTTTTCTAAGAAGTATAATATATACTAAAAATTTTATTATTATTATCTTGGCACATTTAGAAATTTTGAAATTCATAAATATTTTATTATACATCATATTTGAAATTCAGATTCATAAAAATAAAACAATAATAAGTTTCTTACATTATTTATTTACATGAATACTTAACAATCTCACATATTAAACTATTTCATCATTTATCAAATGACCAATATTTCCTTCAAGAACCTCAAAGAAATCAGATACATCATAATGAGTGGTGTAATTTTCAGCATCATTTGAAACAAAATTTGTTTCCTTTTCCTTGTCATTCTTTTTCAAAGATGCTTGATAAAGATCGACTAGGTGCCTTGGTGTATGACAGGTACGCGACCAATGACCCTTTCCACTACAACGGAAACATTTATCCTCTATTGATTTATTTTGCCCATTGTTTCTTTCTATATCCCACTTCTGGTGAGATCCTTTCCCGTGAATATAATTCTTCTTTCTTCCATAATTATTCATGTTACCAAAACTTTGCCATTTACCTCTTCGAGGGTAATGATTTGCCACATTTACTTCAGAAAATGGGGTGGCGCCAGCTGGGCGCACTTCATGATTCCTTAAAATTAATTCATTGTTGCGTTAAGCAACAAGAAGGCAAGAAATTAACTCAGAATACTTTTTAAATCCTTTTTCTCGATACTGCTGCTACAGGAGGACATTTGAGGCATGGAAAGTCGAGAACATTTTTTCTAGCATGTCATTATCAGTTATCTTTTCTCCACATAATTTCATTCGTGAGGTGATTCGAAATATTGCTGAATTATATTCATTTATGGATTTCAAATCCTGTAGACGCAAGTGCGTCCATTCATATCGGGCTTGAGGAAGTATCACCGTCTTTTGATGATTATACCTTTCTTCAAGGTCTTTCCACAGATTTGCAAGATCTTTTAGTGTGAGATATTCATTTTTCAATCCTTCATCAAGATGACGATGAAGGAAAATCATAGCTTTGGCTTTATCCTTTTGGGATGTATTATTTTCAGTCTTAATGGTATCTCCAAGATCCATTGAATCAAGATGAATTTTAACATCTAGTATCTGTGATAAATAGTTGTTTCTAGATATATCAAGAGTATTAAATTCAAGATGAGAGAGCTTCGACATAATAAAAATTTGTTAGCTGGAGTCTTCCTAAAATTTGATTAGAGTCTCGTGCTGATAACGTATTGTAAAATTAATAAAAGATATATAAAATAAAGATGTGTAAATAGAAGACTCTAGTATTAATATAATTAGTTCAATAATAATTATTCATATATTTATATGCAGTAACAAAAAGAAAGAGAAAGAGAGAAACTATTAGTAGTGTATAGAGAGAGAGAGAGAGAGAGAGAGAGAGAGAGAGAAGGGTGTTTTATTGCTTTGTTCTGTGTGTATCTCATATGCTTCATATTATGTTGCTATTTATAAGCACAAAGAAACTTTACTTTTCAAACATAATTAAATACAATCAGACTTGATAAACTAAATCTCATAGAAAATGGGCATCCATATAAGATATTCTTATCACAACATGATAAACAATATGATAAGCGAGTGTGACAATAATTCCATATACTTATAGGTTACATAAATGAAATTAATTTTAAAATTTTTTGGCTAATTATGACTAAAAATTTTTAATTCTCAAATATTTTCCTATTATAACAGTAGAAAGATTACCTAGACTATTTCTCAAACTAGTATGGAACAATTAAAAACTGGCAGAATCTCTATTAACTCCAATAAAAATTACATCCACACGAAGAGAGATACATCTTGCTAGTAAAAAAAAATTAAAGGTTAATCATCACAAGTCTGCTACACATCCATATAACCATATAACCAAGTTGGCCCAATCCCAAATAGAGTCACGCGCATTAATGAAGCGTGAAAACACGCGCCCGAAAACTCCTTCATTACTTCGCGTTCATTTTGAAGAAACATTACTTCTTCCTCAACACTAAACCGCTACACGAAAATACTCCTTTTCTTCGAATCTCTCTCAAAATCACTCAAACTTCAGTCACGTTTTTTGTGAAAACCACTACTGGAGAAGAATCGTGACAAGATTTCGCCACGAAAAAGCAAAAACAAACGAAAACAGCAACAAAGACTACCAAAGGTATGAGAAAAACTACTATTCATTTGAAATCTTGCAATGTAGCATTTTTTCTAGTTGTATTTTAGGACTACTAGATTGATTTGCATCGTTCAGTAGATCAACGTATTGTGATTGCATTTTTACAGTATAACTAGGGCTTTGCTTGACGAAATACTATTCATAATAATTTAAAGCTTATAATGATTTATTCACCACATGGATTGTATTCGGTTTGGTGAAATTGGTTATTCCCATTCACTTGATATTTAGTGTGTTCAGGGTTTAGACTTTATTCTGATTGTATTTTTACAATATAACTAGGGTTTTGAATCAAATTTTTTTTTATTTTCATTTAGTTCAGTGGATAGTGTAACTAGGTCTTTGAACTTGATTATTACTCTATTCAGTTAAATTCTATTGCATGTGGAAATACTATTCATAATAATTGAAAGCTTATAATGATTTATTC
This sequence comes from Arachis hypogaea, assembly GCF_003086295.3. Lineage (NCBI taxonomy): Eukaryota > Viridiplantae > Streptophyta > Magnoliopsida > Fabales > Fabaceae > Arachis > Arachis hypogaea. Next base: position 93,564,664 of record NC_092041.1, on the reverse strand, counting down.
ACCACATGGATTGTATTCGGTTCGGCGGGCTTGGTTATTCTCATTCATTAGTTATTTAGTGTGTTTAGGGTTTAGACTTTATTCTGATTACATTTTTACAATATAACTAGGGCTTTGAATCAAATTTGTTCTTATTTTTATTTAGTTCAGTGGATAGTATAACTAGGTCTTTGAACTTGATTGTTACTTGATTTAGTTAACTTCTATTACATGTGAAAATACTATTCATAATAATTGAAAGCTTATAATAATTTATTCACCACATGGATTGTATTCGGTTCGGTGGGCTTGGTTATTTTTATTTATTAGTTATTTAGTGTATTCAGGGTTTAGGCTTTATTCTGATTGCATTTTTACAATATAACTGAACTTTGAATCAAATTTATTCTTATTTTCATTCAGTTCAGTGGATAGTGTAACCAGGTCTTTGAACTTGCACTCTATTCAGTTAACTTCTATTGCATGAGAAAATACTATTCATAAAAATTAAAAGCTTATAATGATTTATTCACCACATGGATTGTATTCGGTTCAGTGGGCTTGGTTATTCTCATTCACTAGTTATTTAGTGTGTTTAGGGTTTAGGCTTTATTCTGATTGTATTTTTATAATATAACTAGGGCTTTGAATCAAATTTGTTCTTATTTTCATTTAGTTCAGTGGATAGCGTAACTAGGCCTTTGAACTTGATTGTTGCTCTACTCAGTTAACTTTTATTGCATGAGGAAATACTATTCATAATAATTGAAAGCTTCTAATAATTTATTCACCACATGGATTATATTTGGTTCGGTGGGCTTGGTTATTCTCATTCACGAGTTATTTAGTGTGTTCAAGGTTTAAACTTTATTCTTATTGCATTTTTACAATATACCTAGGGCTTTGAATCAAATTTGTTCTTATTTACATTCAATTTAGTGGATAGTGTAACTAGCTCTTTGAACTTGATTATTACTCTATTCAGTTAATTTCTATTGCATGAAGAAATACTATTCATAATAATTGAAAGCTTATAATGATTTATTCACCACATGGATTGTATTCGGTTCGGTGGGCTTGGTTATTCTCATTCACTAGTTATTTAGTGTGTTCAGAGTTTAGGCTTTATTCTGAATGCATTTTTACAATATAACTAGGATTTTAAATCAAATTTGTTCCTATTTTCATTCAGTTCAGTGGATAGTGTAACTAGGTCTTTCAACTTGATTATTACTCTATTCAGTTAACTTCTATTGCGTGAAGAAATACTATTCATAATAATTGAAAGCTTATAATGATTTATTCACCACATGGATTGTATTCAATTCGGTGGGCTTGGTTATTCTCATTCACTAGTTATTTAGTGTGTTCAGGGATTAGGCTTTATTCTTATTGCATTTTTAGAATATAACTAGGGCTTTGAATCAAATTTGTTCTTATTTTCATTCAATTCAGTGGATAGTGTAACTAGGTCTTTGAACTTGATTGTCACTCTATTCAGTTAACTTCTATTGCATGAAGAAATACTATTCATAATGATCGAAAGCTTATAATGATTTACTCACCGCATAGATTGTATTCGGTTCGGTGGGCTTGGTTATTCTCATTCATTAGTTATTTAGTGTGTTCAAGGTTTAGGCTTTATTCTGATTGCATTTTTACAATATAACTAGGGCTTTGAATCAAATTTATTTTTATTTTCATTCAGTTCAGTGGATAGTATAACTAGGTCTTTGAACTTAATTGTTACTCTATTCAGATAACTTCTATTGCATGAGGAAATACTATTCATAATAATTGAAAGTTTATAATGATTTATTCACCACATGGATTGTATTCGGTTCGGTGGGCTTGGTTATTCTCATTCACTAGTTATTTAGTGTGTTCAGGGTTTAAGCTTTATTCTGATTGCATTTTTACAATATAACTAGGGATTTGAACTTGATATTTACTGCATGCTTGTGCTTTTCAGTGTATTGACTGAAGTATTGACCAAATTTTTTCATTACAGCAAAACACAACAAGACAATGGTGACAAAAAAAGGAGAAGCCACACTATAATGTAAGCACATTAAATATATTTATCCGCTTTCATTCAAACAATATCTATTTTGTTTATAAAAATATCCTCACATTCTATTTCAAAACTTGTAGAAAACTCATGATTGCAGATTCCAAACAAAGGCAATATCAACAGTATTTAGGAATATGAGTCAAGAAAAGAGAGATATAGTTGAACAAATGGGATTTGGTGCCCTGGTACATGTCTCAGAAATGAATGTCTCTCACTCTCTGTTGAGAGAATTGATTAATTGCTTTGATGACTATAAGGGATGCTTGAAAACTCTCCAAGGAACTTTAAAATAACTCCTCGCCAGGTAGCAGTTGCACTAGGCATAAACAATGGCGGTAATACACTTTCCACATCTTGCTTATCATCCATTCATTACTATACCTTTTTGGCTGTTTTTTTGCTAGTAAAATATTGTAGGGAATCTTTTTTATAACAAGGTTGATTACACAAAACTGAATTCGAAAGACAAGAAAATATTTGACAGCGTCAAAATATTTCGTTGGCGACTTTGACAAGGAATGTGCAGGATATGAGCGTTGAAGGGGAGGAGAACCGGCAAAAATTTGACTTTTGTCGTCTTCATACAAAAGTGCTTCTTGCTGCCAACCACGGTAAGCGTGGCCTCCCCGATACATAAGCCACCTATCTTTCATGTGGACAACATCCAAGAGTGGGATTGGGCAAAACATGTGCTCAACTTCTTGTTGAAAGGAACAGAAAACAAGAGAAAGGAAACGAAACAGTCCGTTGATGGCTGTGTTTTTGTTTTGATGCTGATATACTTCCATGAAACCAAGCTCCCTCGTCCATTCGGACCTGATGCTCCCCCAGCACCGTGGATGGCCCATTGGACAAAGCAAAAGATGCTTGATCGGATTTCGAGGGAAGCAACTGACCCATTGGTAAATTAAACAAAAAATTCCCCCTAAAATTTCATTTCAAATGCTTCTAAAATAATCTACTAACTAAATAAACTTGTGTTTTAGGTTATAATTAATTTATTTCTCCTACTTGCAATTTTTAGTGTGTTCATTTGAATCTTTGTGCATTTAGAAACACTTTTCTTCATTATTAAATATTTGTCACGTTTTATTCACCATATGAATCTTATTCAGATCGGTGGGTCTGATCTGTTTGGTTCACCTTATTGTTAGTGTCTTCAATTGAGTTCTTGTGCATGCAAAAATATTTTTTTGATCATTAAATAATTATCACATTTTATGGCATTTTATTCAGCACATTACTATTGTTTGATTCAGTGGGTTGCTAATGTTGATTCAGCTAATTCTTACTATATTTCTCATTAAATAAATTTCTATTTTAGGGACTTCTATACAGAAAGAACATAAAGAAGGAGAAAAAAACAAAGACATTAGATAAGAAGGAAAAAGGAAAGAAAGAAAAAAAGAAAATTGTTGATCTAGATTCTTCTTCGGAAGAAGAAAGATTTGCTGAATCTGAAACTGAATCCAAATCCGACAAAACACCACCAGCAAAGAGAATAAGACAAAAGAGGGTGGTTAAAAGACAAAAGCTTGTTGTTAAAAAACAAAAGCTTGTTGATACGGATTTAGAAATAACAACTGAAAATGAAGCACTCCAACAGATTCAGAAAGCAAAAGTGAATCTAAAAACCAGTAAGTTTGATCTTCATATTGATTTCATTTAACTTGTATTTGCTTAAAGTTGTTCTTATGCATTTGTTCTTATGTATTGCAGAGAAGAAGAAATTGAAAAAACTGGCATAAAGAAAAGAAAACAACCACAGAAGGTGGTTAAAAAAAAAACAAAAGCATGTTCCGACAGATTTAGAGGGCAAAAGCAAATCTAAAAGCCAGTAAGTATTGGGTGATGTTCATTTATATGATTGTATGATCTTCATCTGGTTTAGTTTTTGCATTTCCTTGCTTAAAATTGTTTATGTATGCTAGTTAAGTAAAAGTAAATTACAAATGTGATATTGTTCAGTGCAGTTGCTCAAGTTAAGTTTTTTTTTATCCAAAAATATTTTTCTTGATGATTGAATGACTATCACATTTTGTTCGGCGTATGAATTTCTTTCAGTTCGGTGGTGTCTATCAGTTTTGTTCACTTGATTGTTAGTGTATTTTTCTTGCTTATATTTTTCTCTGGTATAAAATGTCTTTGTCTGTGTTGCAGAGAAAAAGAAATTGAGAAAACACCCATAATAAAAAGAAAACAACCGCAAAGGGTGGCAAAAAAGCAAACACAATCTGACAAGCAGTAACTTATTTTATGAACTTTCAGATCTGAACAAATAAAAGATAGCGCTGCAGAAAGAAGAAGACAAGTATCGGAGACAATAAGAGAAAAGAGGTCAAAGAAAAGAAATAATGGAGCTCAAACAGCGAAGGTTGCTCCGGATCAATTTGGCTCGACGGAGCCACAAAATGATTTGTCTAAGACGTAAGATTCGGCTTCTTTTACCAAGTTATTTTTCTTTCTTTGCTAACTATTGATAGAGCCTTTTCTAATTCCTCTGGATTCGATTACTAATATTTATTTATCTTGGTTAGACTACCGACTGTAAATCTCAGAAGTGAACCACTCTTGCAGACTCAGGGAGGCTCCACACCGTCTGTAAATGCCCAAGACAATACCAGATAAATTGGTTTGTTGCACTCTTTACTTTCGGTTCGGTGGTTTCCAAAAATGAATTTCATGTGTTTCTAAACCTCTGGTTTAATCTTGGTTTCTAATTTTAATTTGTTATCTTTTTTTTTTAGGAAAGATACCCCGGAAACCACGGTAAAATATTTTAGAAAAAAGAAAATCCATCCAAGAAAGACTTTTAAAAGTTCACCAGTGTAAGTTAAAAATATTTATGTTTACCTGAAACTGTAGGTCGATCTCGGACGAGATCTTCTGTATTGGTCGGCGATGTTGAGTCTGACTTGATGATGGTGGCCGGAGCCGCCGTGTCTGACTTGTTGGACTTGGTGGTGGTGCTGATCCTTCGTCACCAGAGGGTGGTGGTACCTGCAAGGGACTCTAATGCTTGAGTTAGCAAGGGTATTAAGCAGGTTTTTAGTAGAATAAGAGTGTGAGTTATACCTGGGTGCTCCAGTGTATTTATAATGGTGTGGAGTAACCTTGCCTTGAGATAAGATAATTATCTTATCTTATCTTTGAGTGAAGTCTTCTTATCTTATCTTCTACGGAGCCGCCTTATCTTTCTAGGCTTTGCGGCCTTTAGATTTGGGCTATGCTCCTTTGTTGGGCTTGCTTTGGGCTCCCTTGGTGATGTGGCTGAACTCTTTGAGAAGAGGTCAGGAAGTCCTGACCTGAAGAGGTCGGTCGATTTGTCTTCGATCAGCCTGGGTCGTACAGCTCGACCCAGGGTATGAATAGTGCCCCTGCTTGAGCATGGTCTTCCTCTTGAGGTCGTGTCCTTTTGGTCTTTTGGCCTCTCTTTGAGAAGCCGAGCTCGAGCATTTTTTGTTGGGTTTGTTTGTAGAATTTTGATTTAGTAGCTTTAAATGCGGAATGTTTCTCCTTGTAGTGCGCGTTTTTGCACTTCCTTGGGATCGTGCGAGGGTTTTAAATGCCCATTAACCTTTTTTGCCGTTTTCCTCTTTCGCTTTTCATTTTGAATTTTTCCCAAAAGACTTTGCCTTTCAGTTTCTTCTTCTCTTGCTCACTGCGACTCCCTTTTTATCCTTCTGTTCTTACGTTCTCTAACTCGTCTGTGATTCTCTCCAGTTCTCACGCTTTCGCGCTTTTCTTTGTTCATCAGAGATGATTGTCGGAGTGGTCTTTTCCGTCTTCAATTGGTTGTTTCATCATTCTCTCTTCACTGCAGGTTGATTTTCTATCTTCCTTTTTTTATTTCACGCTATTTCTTTTTGTAGTTCTATTTGGTCATGAGAAGTTTTGATCTTGCTTGAGTTTGTGTTGAAAAGTTTGAGTCTTTTTTCTGCACTTTGTTTGTTGTCTTGATCGTTTCTGCCATGCGTGCCGTTCTTAGGGCTTTTTTGGTTTGTATGACCTTCCGTGTTTTCCTGCTAGTTAGGGCTTTGAATGTTGGCACTATCTCTGGTTGTTATCTTCTTGATTTGGAACTTTTGAAATGATGAACTGTTTGGTTTTGAGAAAGGAGGCGCCTTTGATGATTTCCCATTTGCCTATTTGGTGTTTGATAGTTTGTTTTGCTGAGAGGTTGTAAAAAGGTGATGTCTTTGATGGTATTTTGTGTTTTTTCTTGTGAAATGTCGCTGTCAAAGGAGGGTTGTTTTCTTTGTTTGAGGGATGTCAAGGTGTAGGCCGTAGTTTTTCCTGAAACCTTGCTCTGTTACTGCCTCCAAAGGATGCCCCTGGACCTCTGGTTTGAGTACTGGGGTCTTCCTTTTGTTGTTGTGTGCTTTAGTCCAAGTGGTATGCATATTTTTCTGAGCTGATTTCTGATTTTGCCCGAGTTGTTTTGGTTAGTAACCCCTTGGTGCACGAAATCACAATCACACTTTTGTAATTCCGCACAACTAACCAGCAAGTGCACTGGGTCATCCAAGTAATACCTTACGTGAGTAAGGGTCGATCCCACGGAGATTGTCGGCTTGAAGCAAGCTATGGTTATCTTGTAACTCTTAGTCAGGATATCAATAATTCTCAGATTTAATTGTAAAAAGTAAAAGAACATGAAATAAATACTTGTTTTGCAGTAATGGAGAACAGGTTAAGGTTTTGGAGATGCTATATCTTCTGAATCTCTACTTTCCTACTGTCTTCTTCTTCATGCACACAAGGCTCCTTCCATGGCAAGCTGTATGTTGGGTTTCACCATTGTCAATGGCTACCTCCCATCCTCTCAGTGAAAATGTTCAACGCACGCTGTCACCGCACGGCTAATCATCTGTCGGTTCTCGATCATGTCAGAATAGAATCCAGTGATTCTTTTGCGTCTGTCACTAACACCCAACACTCGCGAGTTTGAAGCTCGTCACAGTCATTCAATCCTCGAATCCTACTCGGAATACCACAGACAAGGTTTAGACTTTCCGGATTCTCAAGAATGGCCGCCAATGGGTTCTAGCTTATACCACGAAGATTCTGCTTAAGGAATCCAAGAGATACACACTCAAACAAAGGTAGAACGGAGGTGGTTGTCAGACACACGTTCATAGGTGAGAATGGTGATGAGTGTCACGGATCATCACATTCATCAGGTTGAAGAACAAGTGGTATCTTAGAATAGAAGCAAGCGTGATTGAATGAAAAACAGTAGTAATTGCATTAATCCATCAAGACACAGCAGAGCTCCTCAGACTCATGTCGTAGAAGATACAATATGAAATGTGTAATGTGTCATGAGATGAAGATACAATAGCAAAAAGTCCTATTTATAGTGAACTAGTGACCTACGGTTTACAAGAATGAGTAAATGACGTAAAAATCCACTTCCGGGGTCCACTTGGTGTGTGCTTGGGCTGAGCATTGAAGCTTCCATGTGTAGAGACTTTTCCTGGAGTTAAACGCCAGCTTTTGTGCCAGTTTGGGCGTTTAACTCCCACTTTTGTGCCAGTTCCGGCGTTTAACGCCGGGAATTCTGAAGCTGACTTGGAACGCCTGTTTGGGCCATCAAATCTCTGGAAAAGTATGGACTATTATATATTTATGGAAAGCCCTGGATGTCTACTTTCCAACGCAATTGAGAGCGTGCCAATTGGGTTTCTGTAGCTCCAGAAAATCCACTTCGAGTGCAGGGAGGTCAGAATCTAACAGCATCTGCAGCCCTTTTCAGCCTCTGAATCAGATTTTTGCTTAGGTCTCTCAATTTCAGTCAGAAAATACCTGAAATCACAGAAAAACACAAACTCATAGTAAAGTCTAGAAAAGTGAATTTTAAATAAAAACTAATAAAAATATAATAAAAACTAACTAAAACATACTAAAAACATACTAAAAACAGTGCCAAAAAGCGTATAAATTATCCGCTCATCACAACACCAAACTTAAATTGTTGCTTGTCCCCAAGCAACTGAAAATCAAATAGGATAAAAAGAAGAGAACATACTATAGACTCCAAAATATCAATGAAACTTAGCTCCAATTAGATGAGCGGGACTAGTAGCTTTTTGCCTCTGAACAGTTTTGGCATCTCACTTTATCCTTTGAAGTTTAGAATGATTAGCATCTATAGAAACTTAGAATTCAGATAGTGTTATTGATTCTCCTAGTTAAGTATGTTGATTCTTGAACACAACTACTTTATGAGTCTTGGTCGTGGCCCAAAGCACTCTGTTTTCCAGTATTATCACCGGATACATACATGCCACAGACACATAACCGGGTGAACATTTTCAGATTGTGACTCAGCTTTGCTAGAGTCCTCAATTAGAGGTGTCCAGGGTTCTTAAGCACACTCTTTTTCTTTGGATCATGACTTTAACCACTTAGTCACTTGACACCTTTACGCCACAAGCACATGGTTAGAGACAGCTTGGTTTAGCCGCTTAGGCCAGGATTTAATTCCTTTAGGCCCTCCTATCCACTGATGCTCAAATCCTTGGATCCTTTTTAGTATCCTTGCCTTTTGGTTTTAAGGGCTATTGGCTTTTTCTGCTTGCTCTCTTTTTTTTTTCTTTTTTTTTGAATTCATTGCTTTTTCTTGCTTTAAGAATCAATTTGATGATTTTTCAGATCCTCAATAACATTTCTCCTTTTCCATCGTTCTTTCAAGAGCCAACAAATTTAACATTCTTTAAACAACAAATTCAAAAGACATATGCAGTGTTCAAGCATTCATTCAGAAAATAAAAAGTATTGTCACCACATCAAACTAATTCAACTAGTTTCAAAGATGAATTCGAAATCCTGTACTTCTTGTTCTTTTGTGATTAAAGCATTTTTTCATTTAAGAGAGGTGATGGATTCATAGGACATTCATAGCTTTAAGACATGAACTTTAAATTTTATTAATCATGGAATAAGAACAAGACTCAAAAATAAATATGAGATAAGACCAATAGTAATAGAAAACAGAAAATTAAAAACAGAAATTTAAATGACTCTAAAATAGATTCCTAATGATAGAGGTTATCACAGAGTTAGGACTCAACAACCTTGATTTTGAGAAGTGGATACTCCCTCAACTTGTGGGGTGTTTGACCCTTCAAGGGAGAGCTTTTGGCGCTTCAGCTCCTGTAGCTCACGCCCCTGCTTCTCTTGTTCCTTCAGCAATTTGCAGAGCATGCAGTTTTGATTCTGATGTTCTTCCTTAATTTGTTCCATAGCTTCATGCAGCTTGGCAACAGATGCTTCTAGGCAGGCCCAGTAGTCAATTTCAGGAAGTTCAGGGAGGAATTCCTACGCCCTCCTTTTGATAGAGTTATCTTGCATTTGTCCTTCCATTGACTTCTTGGTGATTGGATGTTCAATTGGGATGAATTCATCTACTCCCATCCTCACCCCAGCATCTTTACATAACAACGAGATTAAGCTTGGGTAAGCCAGTTTGGCTTCAGTGGAGTTCTTATTTGCAATTGTGTAAATCTCACAAGAAATCAGATGATGAATCTCCACTTCTTTTCCCAGCATAATGCAATGAATCATCACTGCTCTCTTGATAGTGACCTCAGAACGGTTACTAGTGGGCAATATAGAATGCCCAATGAAGTCTAGCCAACCTCTTGCAACTGGTTTGAGATCTTCCCTCTTGAGTTGGTTTGGGACACCTTTTGAATTGGTTATCCACTTAGTTCCAGGGAGGCATATGTCCTCTAGAACTTGATCAAACCCCTTATCTGCTCTCACCATTCTCCTATTAAAGGATTCAGAAGCATCTTGTAGTTGAGGCAGTTTGAAGACCTCTCTTATTTTGTCCAGATGGAAGTAAATAGTTCTCCCTCTGACCATGGATCTGTAGGTATGGAAAGCAGTTCCAGTCATTCTCTGCTTATCTGTCAGCCACAGATTTGAGTAGAATTCCTGAACCATATTTCTTCCAACCTTTGTCTCAGGATTGGCTATAATTTCCCATCCTCTATTTCGAATTTGCTCTTGGACCTCCGGATATTCGTCTTCTTTCAGATCGAATTTAACTTCCGGGATCACTGACCTTAGACCCATTATTTTGTGGTAATGGTCTGCATGTTCTTTGGTTAAGAACCTCTCTTGACTCCAAAGATTCTTTGGAGTATTCTCTTTCTTGCCTCTTGAATTGGTTTGTTTTCCTTTGGGAGCCATGGTCTTGATGAGCCTTAGCTTAGTGATCACAGAAAAGCACACCAAACTTAGAGGTTTGCTTGCCCTCAAGCAAAAGAAAGGAAAGGGGAGAGAGAGGAAGAGAAGCAAATTCGAATGGTGAAGAGAGGGGGATGGCCGAATGTGTATTTATAAGGGAGGGGGAGGGATTTCAAAAGTTTTGAAAGAGATTTGAGAAGATATGGAAAGAATTTGAGAAAATACTTGAGTTTTTGAAGAAGATTTGGAAAGGATTTGAAAGAGATTTGAGAAATAATTTAGAAAATTGTTGGATTTTTGAAATTTGAGGGTGAATGATGAAAATTTGTAACATGTTTATGTAGAAAATTATGGGTCAAAACATGAAAGTGTGAAAAAATTTGAAGTGGAAAGCAAAATCTCCTTCCCCTGCCTTTCTGGCGTTAAACGCCCAGAATGGTATCCATTCTGGTGTTTAACGCCCAATTGTTGGCCATTATGGGCGTTTAACGCCCAGCCAGGCACCCTGGCTGGCGTTAAACGCTAGAAACCCTTTTATCACTAGGCGTTTTGCTGAACGCCCAGGATGCTGCAATTCTGGCGTTAAACGCCCAGAATGATGCCCATTCTGGCGTTTAACGCCCAAAATGGTGCCTTTACTGGCGTTAAACGCTCAGAATGGTATCCATTCTGGCGTTTAACGCCCAGAGTGCCCTTTACTAGCATTTTCTTGCCAGCAAGCTCCTTTTCTCTACTTTTTTCACTGAATCCTTCTGTAACTCTGTGAATTCCTTCAATTTCGATGATCAACCTTGAAGAATATATATCAAACTTTTATTAAGTAAAACAAATAACCTGCTAATGACTGGGTTGCCTCCCAGCAAGCGCTTCTTTATTGTCTTTAGCTGGACCTTTACTGAGACTTATTCAAGCCTCAATTTTGAGCATTCCTGCTTAAAATTGCTTTCAAGATAATGTTTGATCCTCTGTCCATTAATAATGAACTTTTTGTCAGAATCAATATCCTGAAGCTCAACATATCCATATGGTGACACTCCTGTAATCACATACGGGCCCCTCCATCGGGATTTTAGTTTTTCTGGGAATAGTTTGAGCCTAGAGTTGAAGAGGCAGAACTTTTTGTCCTGGCTCAAAGACTCTGGATGACAACTTCTTGTCATGCCACTTTTTTGCCTTTTCCTTATAAATTTTTGCATTTTTAAAGGCACTGAGTCTGAATTCCTCTAGCTCATTTAGCTGGAGCAATCTTTTTTCACCAGCTAACTTAGCATCCAGGTTTAGGAATCTGGTTGCCCAGTAGGCTTTATGTTCCAGTTCCACGGGCAGATGACATGCCTTGCCATACACAAGTTGGTATGGAGAGGTTCCTATAGGAGTCTTAAATGCTGTTCTGTATGCCCACAGAGTATCATCCAAGCTCTTTGCCCAATCCTTTCTACGGGCAATTACAGTCCGTTCCGGGATTCTTTTTAGCTCTCTATTAGAGACTTCAGCTTGCCTATTTGTCTGTGGATGATACGGAGTGGCTATTTTGTGGCTAATTCCATATCGGACCATAGCAGAGTACAGCTGTTTATTGCAGAAATGAGTGCCCCCATCACTGATTAGTACTCTGGGAACACTAAACCTGCTGAAGATGTGTTTCTGGAGGAATTTCAGCATGGTCTTGGTATCATTATTGGGTGTGGCAATTGCTTCTACCCATTTAGATACATAGTCTACTGCCACCAGAATATAAGTGTTTGAGTATGATGGTGGGAAGGGACCCATGAAGTCAATACCCCATACATCAAACAATTCAATTTCTAAGATCCCTTGTTGAGGCATGGCGTAACCATGAGGCAAGTTACCAGCTCTTTGGCAACTGTCACAGTTACACACAAACTCTCGGGCATCCTTATAGAGAGTAGGCCAGTAGAAGCCATATTGGAGGACCTTAGTGGCTGTTCGCTCACTTCCGAAATGTCCCCCATACTGTGATCCATGGCAATGCCATAGGATCCTTTGTGCTTCCTCTCTAGGTACACATCTGCGGATCATTCCGTCTGCACATCTCTTAAAGAGATATGGCTCATCCCATAGGTAGTACTTGGCATCTGAAATTAATTTTTTTCTTTGCACCCTGCTGTACTCCTAGGGTATGAACCTCACAGCTTTATAGTTTGCAATGTCTGCAAACCATGGTGCTTCCTGAATGGCAAAGAGTTGCTCATCTGGAAAGGTCTCAGAGATCTCAGTAGAGGGGAGGGACGCCCCAGCTACTGGTTCTATCCGGGACAAGTGATCAGCTACCTGGTTCTCTGTCCCTTTTCTGTCTCTTATTTCTATATCAAACTTTTACAGAAGCAACACCCATCTTATGAGCCTGGGTTTTGAATCCTGCTTTGTGAGTAAGTATTTAAGAGCAGCATGGTCAGTGTACACAATCACTTTTGACCCTACTAAATAGGATCTAAACTTGTCAATGGCATAAACTACTGCAAGTAACTCTTTTTCTGTGGTTGTGTAATTCTTCTGTGCATCATTTAGAACATGGCTAGCATAATAAATGACGTGCAGAAGCTTATTGTGCCTCTATCCCAACACTGCACCAATAGCATGGTCACTGGCATCACACATTAGTTCGAATGGTAATGTCCAGTCTGGTGCAGAGATGACTGGTGCTGTGACCAGCTTGGCTTTCAGGGTCTCAAACGCCTGCAGACACTCTGTGTCAAACACAAATGGTGTGTCAGCAGCTAGCAGGTTGCTTAGAGGTTTTGCAATTTTTGAAAAATCCTTTATGAACCTTCTGTAGAATTCTGCATGCCCCAGAAAGCTTCTGATTGCCTTAACATTGGCAGGTGGTGGTAATTTTTCAATTACTTCTACCTTTGCTTGATCCACCTCTATTCCCTTGCTTGAAATTTTGTGCCCAAGGACAATTCCTTCAGTCACCATAAAGTGATATTTCTCCCAGTTTAAGACCAGGTTAGTCTCTTGGCACCTTTTCAGGACAAGTGCTAGATGATCAAGACAGGAGCTGAATGAGTCTCAAAATACTAAGAAGTCATCCATGAAGACTTCCAGGAACTTCTCTACCATATCAGAGAAGATGGATAGCATGCACCTCTGAAAAGTTGCAAGTGCATTGCATAGACCAAAAGGCATTCTTCTGTAAGCAAATACGCCAGAAGGACAGGTGAATGCTGTTTTCTCTTGATCTTGAGGGTCCACTGTAATTTGATTGTAGCCTGAATAGCCATCCAAAAAGCAGTAATAATCATGACCCGCTAGTCTTTCTAGCATCTGCTCTATGAATGGTAAAGGAAAATGATCTTTTCTGGTGGCTATATTGAGCCTTCTGTAGTCAATACACATACGCCACCCTGTAACTGTTCTTGTAGGAACCAGTTCGTTCTTTTCATTATGAACCACTGTCATGCCTCCCTTCTTGGGGACAACTTGAACAGGGCTCACCCAAAGGCTATCAGAAATAGGATAAATAATCCCAGCCTCTAGTAACTTAGTGACCTCTTTCTGCACCACCTCCTTCATGGCTGGATTTAGCCGCCTTTGTGGTTGAACCACTGGCTTGGCATTATTTTTCAATAGGATCTTGTGCATGCATCTTGCTGGGCTAATGCCCTTAAGATCACTTATGGACCATCCAAGAGCTGTCTTGTGTGTCCTTAGCACTTGAATTAGTGCTTCCTCTTCCTGTGAATTTAAAGCAGAGCTTATGATCACTGGAAAAGTGTCACCTTCTCCCAGAAATGCATACTTCAGGGATGGTGGTAGTGGTTTGAGCTCAGGTTTGGGAGGCTTATCCTCTTCATGAGGAATTTTCAGAGGTTCTTTTATTTCCTCTGGTTCCTCCTGATCAGGCTGAACATCTTTAAAGATGTCCTTTAGCTCTTATTCGAGACTCTCAGTCATATTGATCTCTTCCACCAAAGAGTCAATAATATCAGCGTTCATGCAGTCATTTGATGTGTCTGAATGCTACATAGCTTTGACAGCATTCAACTTGAACTCATCCTCATTGACTCTCAGGGTCACTTCCCCTTTTTGTACATCAATAAGAGTGCATCCAGTTGCTAGGAAAGGTCTTCCTGGGATGAGAGTTGCACTCTTGTGCTCCTCCATTTCCAGCACTACAAAGTCAGTGGGAAAGGCAAACGGCCCAACCTTGACAATCATGTCTTCAATTATGCCTGATGGATATTTAATGGAGCCATCAGCAAGTTGGAGACATATCCGGATTAGTTTGACTTCTTCAGTCAACCCAAGCTTTCTGACAGTGGTTGCAAGTATCAGGTTGATACTTGCTCCAAGGTCACATAGGGCTGTCTTGGTACAAGCACCTTCCAATGTGCATGGTATCATAAAGCTTCCTAGATCTTGAAGCTTCTCTGGTAAGCTTTTCAGAATGACTGCACTGCATTCTTCAGTGAGAAACACCTTTTCAGTTTCTCTCCAATCCTTCTTATGACTTAAGATCTCTTTCATGAACTTAGCATAAGAGGGTATTTGCTCAAGTGCCTCTGCAAACGGAATCTTTATTTCAAGAGTCCTGAGATAGTCTACAAAGCGGGCAAATTATTTATCCTGTTGTGCTTGGCGGAGTTTCTGGGGATAAGGCATCTTGGCTTTATATTCTTCAACCTTAGTTGCTGTAAGTTTATTCCCTAGAGAGGTGGTTGGAGAAGCCTTCATAGAGGGGTTACTATCAGCACTCTCAGGTGTTTGATTCCTCATTGGCGTTTGAACGCCAGGACTGGGTGCAGGATGGGCGTTTAATGCCAGCTTTCCACCCTTTTTTGGCATTTGAACGCCAGAACTGGGCAAGGAATGAGCGTTTAACGCCAACTTTTCCCCCTTTTCTGGCATTTGAACGCCAAAAGTATTCCTCTCTGGGCTCTTACTGTCCTCAGAGGGATTTTGGGCAGTGGTTTGGTTATCCTCTGTCAATTGTTCCTTTCTTGGCTTTCTGCTGCTTTGAGTTGATACATTCAATGTCTTCCCACTCCTTAATTTAACAGCTTGGCATTCTTCTGTTATCTGTTTAGATAGCTGCTGTCTTGTCTGATTCAATTGTGCTTCCATATTCTGGTTAGCATTTTTAGTTTCTTAGAGCATCTCTTTAAACTCTGCTAATTGTTTTGTCATCAGGAGTAATTGTTGATTAAGTTCAACAATCTGTTCTTGAGGATTAGGATCAGTAGTTACTGCCATAGCTTCTTCTTTTATAGAGGACTCACTGCTTGAGTATAGATGTTGATTTCTAGCAACCGTATCTATAAGCTCTTGAGCCTCTTCAATCGTCTTCCTCATGTGTATAGATCCACCAGCTGAGTGGTCTAAAGACATCTGAGCTTTTTCTGTAAGCCCATAGTAGAAGATGTCTAACTGTACCCACTCTGAAAATATTTCAGAGGGGCATTTCCTTAGCATACCTCTATACCTCTCCCAGGCATTATAAAGGGATTTATTATCCTCTTGTTTAAAGCCTTGGATGTCCAGCCTTAGCTGTGTCATCCTTTTTGGAGGGTAAAATTGATTCAGGAATTTGTCTGATAACTGTCTCCATGTTTTTATGCTTGCTGTGGGTTGGTTATTCAACCACATCTTAGCTTGATCTTTTACAGCAAATGGAAACAGCAACAATCTGTAGACATCCTGATCCACTTCTTTATCACGTACTGTGTCAGCAATTTGTAATAACTGTGCCAGAAACTCAGTAGGTTCTTCCTGTGGAAGACCAGAATACTGGCAATTTTGCTGCACCATGATAATGAGTTGAGGATTTAGCTCAAAGCTGCTTGCTTTAATGGGAGGTATACAGATGCTACTCCCATATGCAGCTGTAATGGGGTTAGCATATGACCCCAGAGTCCTTCGGACTGCTCAATTCCACTTAGGTCCATGATGGAGAAAGGGAGATGATGTGGATATTATTTTATTTTATTATTATTTTTATTTTTATTTTATTTTAATTAAAAGTAACCGAAAATCATAAAATAAAATAAATGGAAAATAAAATAAAAATTCGAAAACCAAAAGACAATAAAATCAAAGCAAATTGAAAACTAAATTAATTAATTAATTAAAAAGATATGATTGGAAATTATTTTTGAAAAAGATTTGAAAAAAATCAATTTTTGAAATTAGAATTTTGACTTGACTAAAAAAAAGATATGATTTTGAAAATTAATGCAAAATTTCGAAAATTTTAAAGGAAAACACAAAGAAGACACCAAACTTAAAAATTTTTTTAAAAATAAAGAAAGAACTAAGGACATGCAATTTTGAAAATTTTAAAGAAAATAAAAGCATGCAATTGACACCAAACTTAAAATATAAAACTAAACTCAAATAAAAGACTCTAAACCACAAAAATAAAATATTCCTAATCTAAGCAACAAAAAAAACCGTCAGTTGTACAAACTCGAACAATCCCCGGCAATGGCGCCAAAAACTTGGTGCACAAAATCACAATCACACTTTTGCAATTTCGCACAACTAACCAGCAAGTGCACTGGGTCGTCCAAGTAATACCTTACGTGAGTAAGGGTCGATCCCACGGAGATTGTCGGCTTGAAGCAAGCTATGGTTATCTTGTAACTCTTAGTCAGGATATCAATAATTCTCAGATTTAATTGTAAAAAGTAAAAGAACATGAAATAAATACTTGTTTTGCAGTAATGGAGAACAGGTTGAGGTTTTGGAGATGCTATATCTTCTGAATCTCTACTTTCCTACTGTCTTCTTCTTCATGCACGCAAGGCTCCTTCCATGGCAAGCTGTATGTTGGGTTTCACCGTTGTCAATGGCTACCTCCCATCCTCTCAGTGAAAATATTCAATGCACGCTGTCACCGCACGGCTAATCATCTGTCGGTTCTCGATCATGTCGGAATAGAATCCAGTGATTCTTTTGCGTCTGTCACTAACGCCCAACACTCGCGAGTTTGAAGCTCGTCACAGTTATTCAATCCTCGAATCCTACTTGGAATACCACAAACAAGGTTTAGTCTTTCCAGATTCTCAAGAATGCCGCCAATGGGTTCTAGCTTATACCACGAAGATTCTGCTTAAGGAATCCAAGAGATACACACTCAAACGAAGGTAGAACGGAGTTGGTTGTCAGACACACATTCATAGGTGAGAATAGTGATGAGTGTCACGGATCATCACATTCATCAGGTTGAAGAACAAGTGGTATCTTAGAATAGAAGCAAGCTTGATTGAATGAAAAACAGTAGTAATTGCATTAATCCATCAAGACACAGCAGAGCTCCTCACCCCCAACCATGGGGTTTAGAGACTCATGCCGTAGAAGATACAATATGAAACGTGTAATGTGTCATGAGATGAAGATACAATAGCAAAAAGTCCTATTTATAGTGAACTAGTGACCTAGGGTTTACAAGAATAAGTAAATGACGTAAAAATCCACTTCCGGGGTCCACTTGGTGTGTGCTTGGGCTGAGCATTGAAGCTTCCATGTGTAGAGACTTTTCCTGGAGTTAAACGCCAGCTTTTGTGCCAGTTTGGGCGTTTAACTCCCACTTTTGTGCCAATTCCGGCGTTTAACGCTGGGAATTCTGAAGCTGACTTGGAACGCCTGTTTGGGCCATCAAATCTCGGATAAAGTATAGACTATTATATATTTCTGGAAAGCCCTGGATTTCTACTTTCCAACGCAATTGAGAGCGCGCCAATTGAGCTTTTGTATCTCTAGAAAATTCACTTCGAATGCAGGGAGGTCAGAATCCAACAGCATCTACAGCCCTTTTCAGCCTCTGAATCAGATTTTTGCTCAGGTCCCTCAATTTCAGTCAGAAAATATCTAAAATCACAGAAAAACACACAAACTCATAGTAATGTCTAGAAAAGTGAATTTTAAATAAAAACTAATAAAAATATAATAAAAACTAACTAAAACATACTAAAAACATACTAAAAACAGTGCCAAAAAGCGTATAAATTATCCGCTCATCACCCCTTCTTTCTTTTTCTCACTGTAGGACTAGTTGACCCATGTCTTCTCGCAAAAATATTGTTGAGACCTCTTCCAAAGTTCCCGAGGGCATGTCGGACTGGCTGGACTCCCTCGTGCTGATGTGTGTTTCTGTGGTAAATTCTGAGTATTGTGTGGAGCTTAGAAAATATCACCAGATCTATAGTAGTAGGGATCAGGAGAAGAACTATGAGCTGGTAGCACCTGACTCCGATGAGAGGGTTTGCTTTCCTTCTCTGACCCAAGGGGAACGCTCCTTCTTTTATGCCTATGATTACTTTTTTAGCCAACTTAACATTACCCTTCCTTTTACCTCTTTTGAGACCGACTTGCTGTGGTCATGTAATGTAGCTCCGTCCCATCTTCATCTGAATTCCTGGGGCTTTATTAAGATTTTTCAGCTGTTGTGCCAAGAGTTGGATGTCAAGCCTTCTCAAACCTTCTTTCTTTACCTCTTTGTTTTTATCAAACCTGGGACTTCCAAAAAGAAAGCTTCTTGGATATCTTTTCGGTCTGCCTAAGGAAAGAAAATTTTTTCTATGTATGACGAGTCCTTTAGGAATTTTAAGAACTACTTTTTTAAGGTCCGAGCTGTTGAGGGAGCTCGACCATTTTTCTTAGAGTCGAATAATGAACCTATCTTCCCCTTATGCTGGAAAAAGAATGTTGTGGTGTCTAGATATTCGTGGGAGATGCTTGATGAGGTTGAGCAGGCTTTTGTAAGTATGTTGGAGGTGATTTGGGGGCAACCCCCCATCTCGACACAAAGAGATTCTTAGGGGATCCCTCCCTTCTCCGAGCTGACCTGGGTAGTGGTCGACTTCTTTTATTGCTTTTACTTGCTTTTGTTTCTTTCTTTTTTCCAGTTTTTGTAACTTGGTGTTTTGCTGTGCTTTTTCAGAGATGGTTAAAAACAATGATTCCATGAAGGCCTTTAAGAAGGCGAGGAAAGATACGACTGCCCAGAACGTCTCGGCCAAGGCTGCTGGGGAGGGATCCTCTTAGGTTCCTCCTAAGAAGCTGACCTCGGGCGCTTCTAGGCCGAGGAGGGTGATCCCTACTCCTCAGGTTTATTTAGTTGATCCCCCCCAGACTTCTGCTGCTACCTCTTCTTCCACTGCCGGCCCTCTTCTAAAAAGACAGAGGACTGTTGAGCCTTTTAACTTGGACGCCCCTGATTTTGATGCTGTGGGGTTTGTTGATAATCAAATTGCCCCTTATGGCCAACTTCCTATGAACGACGTTTCCATTCTTCACCACCTAGATTTTATCACCCGGAGTAGTATTAAGATCGCACACATGGGTGCAGCTTTGTTCTGAACTGCTCAGGACATCCCGGTTCATGCGACAAAGGCTTTTATGGAGGAGGCTAAGTCAGAATTTGACAGGATCAAGGGATTGAAGGAGGAGCTTGAGAAAAAGGTGGCAAAGTTGGAGAAGGAATTGGAGGGTGAGAAGACTCGGGCTACTACTGCGGTAGCTTCTGTAAATCTGGCTAAGGAGATGGCGCAGAAGCAGAAGAATAGCTATGTCCGGACTTATAGTGAGATGATAGAGCTTAGGGAGAGGTTGGAATTTGCTCAATCTGATTATGCCGAGCTCCAGGGCCATCTCGTAGGCAGTGTGATCGCTGCCTATGAAAATTTAAAGGCTCAGGTTCGAGTTCTCGCGCCCGAGCTCGACCTGACTCTCTTCAGTTTGGACAATGTTATAGAAGATGGAAAGATTGTACCTGATGGCCCGGATGATGATGATGAAGATGTAGATCCGCCTCCCGTGCCATCAGCTGAAGCTCCAGCTGCCCCGACTTCTTCTACTCCACCGAGGTCGGCCAACCCGAGTCCGACCTCGATGTTCAGATCTTGAATCGGGATGATGGAACTATAGATGTAATTCCTACGAGGATCATACTTCCCCCATCGACTCAGGATTCTGCTATTGAGGAGAACCTGGACCCTTGATGAACTTTTTCTTTGATGTATTTTGTACAGCCCGGTTTGTGGGTTTTTTGAACTCTAATTTCTATAATTTTTGGTTTGTTTGTTTCCTTGTGATATGCTTGTCTGCAACTTTTGGAACTTTCTAGGAATCTTAAGGGTGTTTGGAGCTTTCTGTTGTCCGACCTCTTTTTTTATTGCCTGTGAGTTAGTTTATTTTCCTGCTTTGGTCGAAGTGGCTTTTGATGCTAGCTTTGTTCGATGTATTATTTTTCTCATAGAATATTCGTAGGTGTGGTCGTGGCTTTTTTTAGGTCGGGCTGTTGGTGCACGAAATTGTGATCAATACTTTTCACAACTCAAATAATCCCAGGTGATGAATCCAAAAACTTGGTGTTCAATACCATGGCATAAACACAACTTCGCACAACTAACCAACAAGTGTATTGGGTCGTCCAAGTAATAAACCTTACGCGAGTAGGGGTCGATCCCACAGAGATTGTTGGTATGAAGCAAGCTATGGTCACCTTATAAATCTTAGTCAGGCAAACTCAAATGGTTATGAATGATGAATAAAACATAAAGATAAAGATAGAGATACTTATGCAATTCATTGGTGGGAATTTCAGATAAGCGTATGGAGATGCTGTGTTCCTTTCGTCTCTCTGCTTTTCTACTGTCTTCATCCAATCCTTCTTACTCCTTTCCATGGCAAGCTGTATGCAAGGGTTTCACCGTTTTCAGTGGCTACCTCCCATCCTCTCAGTGGAAATGTTCAACGCACCCTGTCACGGCACGGCTATCCAGCTATCGGTTCTCGATCATGTCGGAATAGAATCCAGTGATTCTTTTGCGTCTGTCACTAACGCCCCACAATCGCGAGTTTGAAGCTCGTCACAGTCATTCAATCATTGAATCCTACTCAGAATACCACAGACAAGGTTTAGACCTTCCGGATTCTCTTGAATGCCGCCATCAGTTCTAGCTTATACCACGAAGATTCCGATTAAAGAATCCAAGAGATATTCACCCAATCTAAGGTAGAACGGAGGTGGTTGTCAGGCACACGTTCATAGGTGAGAATGATGATGAGTGTCACGGATCATCACATTCATCAAGTTGAAGAACAAGTGATATCTTAGAACAAGAACAAGCGGAATTGAATAGAAGAACAATAGTAATTGCATTAATACTCGAGGTACAGCAGAGCTCCACACCTTAATCTATGGTGTGTAGAAACTCCACCGTTGAAAATACATAAGAACAAAAGTGATCATTGGCTTCGGCCCCAGAGAGGGAACCAGAAGAACCAAGATAAGAATACAATAGTAAAAGGTCCTATATATAGAGAACTAGTAGCCTAGGGTTTATAGTGATGAGTAAATGACATAAAAATCCACTTTCGGGCCCACTTGGTGTGTGCTTGGGCTGAGCATTGAAGCATTTTCGTGTAGAGACTCTTCTTGGAGTTAAACGCCAGCTTTGGTGCCAGTTTGGGCGTTTAACTCCCATCCTTGTGCCAGTTCCGGCGTTTAACGCTGGGAATTCTGATGGTGACTTTGAACGCCGGTTTGGGCCATCAAATCTTGGGCAAAGTATAGACTATCATATATTGCTGGAAAGCCCAGAATGTCTACTTTCCAACGCCGTTAAGAACGCGCCAATTGGGCTTCTGTAGCTCCAGAAAATCCACTTCGAGTGCAGGGAGGTCAGAATCCAACAGCATCTGCAGTCCTTTTTAGTCTCTGAATCAGATTTTTGCTCAGGTCCCTCAATTTCAGCCAGAAAATACCTGAAATCACAGAAAAATACACAAACTCATAGTAAAGTCCAGAAAAGTGAATTTTAACTAAAAACTAATAAAAATATACTAAAAACTAACTAGATCATACTAAAAACATACTAAAAACAATGCCAAAAAGCGTACAAATTATCCGCTCATCAGCTGTGTCCTTTTTATTCAGACCTCGTATCTCCTCGAGTTATTTCTACTAATCCATTTTTATTCAGACCTCGTTAGATCTCTTTTTTATGGATTCACTTTTTATAACTCTGTCGCTTTAATCGGCTTGGGTCGACTTCTTAATGTCGGTCCCTTCCCAAGTTATTTCTAGTAATCCATTTTAGACCTTGCCGGGTCTCTTTTTATGAATTACTTTTATAATTTTTTGTAGCTTTTTTGGGTCGACTTCGTCACGTTCGGTCCCTTCTAAGTTATTTTTAGTAATCCATTTTCAGGGCTGGCCAGGCCTCTTTTTCTATGGATTTACTTTTTATAACTTTTGCTTGTTTTGACTGGTCCGACTTCTTTGTGTCGGTTCGTCTTTAAGGCTGCGTTTGTTTTTAGAGACAGGACAGAACATGACACTGAAACAGAGACAATAGGACGGAGACACTAAAAATTATCTTTTGTGTATTGTGTTTGGATACGATGGAAAAGACACTAATGTAATGTCTAGTATTATGTTTGGATACACATGGACAAGACTAAAATATTATATAAAATGACTAAAATAGCCCTGTGATTCCAAATTTTCTATATCAATACAAATTAATTTAATAAAAAATGAGAGTACGTAGGAGTACAGACGGAACTTGAAAAAAATATTTGAAGAGGCAAAAAATTTTAATAAAAAATATATTAGTATTTATATTAAAATAAAATTTATAAATATAATTATTTTATTTTAAAATTTATTATTAATATGTAGGAATACATATGGTTAAGATTAACAAAAAAATAAATTTGAGTTTGATTAATAAAACATTTTGTTTAAGTTAATATGCCAAATTAATTTTAAATAAAAAATTAATTTTAAATAAAAAATTAATTTTAAAAAAATCCATTTTTACATGAAAAAATAATTTGTTTTGGCATATAAAAATCTATTTTTATTAAAAAAAACTAATTTTTTTAATCTAAAAACTGATTTTTCTTTAAATTATATAAAATCAATTACAATTTATAAATTATTTTTTAGCATTTTAAAGATCAATTTTACTTTTGATAATATTTATCTTTCAAAAGTTTTAAGATTAATTATTTTTGTTATTATTTTTATTACAAATCAAATAATATAATATAAGGTTAAAATGGTATTGAAGTAAAACGATAAAAAAAAAAAGAATTATCTACCCTAATAAAAAATTCTACAGAAAGGAGAGAGTACCTGGAAAAGAAAGAGATAGAGAAAGAACAGGAAGAAAAAAGTATCTCTGAACAACGCAATAGGAAAAATAAGAAGGGGTAATAGTGGAAAAAAAGAAAAACAAAATTTATAAAATTGTCTGTGTCCACTTTTCAAATTCCGTGTCCATCATTGTCCTTCGTGAAAGAGTGGACACAAAGGTATAAAAAACTGTCTCGGAGACAATATGTCCACTGTCCATGTCTCTGCTTCCAAACACTTTTTAAACAAGTGTTGTCCATGTCTCCGTGTCCTGTCCCTGAAAACAAACGCTACCTAAGTTATTTCTAGCAACCCATTTTTGTTAAGACCTCGTCAGGTCTTTTCTTATGGATCACTTTTGATAACTTCTTGCATTATTCTATTTTCATCGCTTTTCATCTTGCCAATTTTGTAGAAATTGGGTAGTGCATTTTGCTTGGCCGACTTTGGATGAATTCGGTTTTTATTTTGTCGACCTTGTTGGGCAGTGAATTTGGTTTTCACTTTTGTCGATCTGTAGCTTTATAATCGGGCGATGAATTTTGCGTTTTCAAATTAATGCGTCTTGATAAAGAGAATCTGTAGAAAATCTGAAAAAACGTTTTATAGAAAATATGCAAATATATACACGTGGGTGTTTACCCTTCTTAAGTTAGGTAATTTTGCAGATCTTGGCTTGGTGCCTCATTAAAAAACTTTTTTTAGGAAAAAGAGTGCACCTTTGTCCTAAGACCTTTTATTACCTCTTAACTATAATACCTTCTTAGGTTGCAAGCGTGCAATGACCTTGGTAGCTCTCATCCCTCAAGTTCAGACACTTTGTAGTAGCCCTTTCCCAGTACCTCTGTGACTCGGTAGGGTCCTTTCCAGTTACTTGCCAGCTTTCCTTCTCCGGGTCGACTTGCTCCGATATCATTTCGGATTAGGATGAGGTCATTGTTGGTGAAGCTTCGCTGTACTACCTTTTGATTGTACCTTGAGGTCATGCGGCGTTTTACTGCCTCTTCTCTGATCCGAGCTCTTTCTCAGACTTCTGGGAGTAGATCGAGCTTTTCCTTTTGAAGTTGGGGGTTGGCTTCGTCGCTGTATAGGATCGTTCTGGGGGATCCTTCTTCGACTTCTACTGGTATCATTGCCTCCATTCCATAAGCCAATCGGAAGGGTGATTCCTTTGTGGTGGAATGTGGGGTTGTCTGATATGCCCATAGGACTTGTGGGAGCTCTTCAGCCCAGGCTCCCTTTGTGTCCTGTAACCTCCATTTTAACACAACTAGTATGACTTTAATGGCAGCTTCTGCCTATCCATTAGCCTGCAGGTGTTCTACGGATGTGAATTGGTGCTTTATTTTTAAGTCGGCTACCAACTTTCTAAAGCCCGCGCCTGTGAACTGAGTGCCATTGTCTGTGGTAATGGAGTAAGGAACCCCGAACCTTGTGACATGTTTCTATATAAGAATTTTTGACTTCTTTGCACTGTGGCATTGGCTAGGGGCTCTGTCTCAATCTATTTTGTGAAATAATCTACCCCTACAATGAGGAACTTGACCTGTCTCGATCCTTAGGGGAAGGGCCCGAGGAGATCGAGTCCCCACTTTGCAAATGGCCAAGGTGATGCTACGCTGATGAGTTCCTCTGGTGGGGTGATGTGAAAATTGGCATGTTTCTGGCATGGTGGACATGTCTTAACGAACTCGGTGGCTTCTTTTTGCAAAGTCGGCTAAAAGAATCCAGCTCAGAGTACTTTCTTGGCAAGAGCTCGTGCTCTGAGATGATTGCCACAAATGCCGCTGTGTACTTCTTCTAAAACTGCTTTTGTGTTAGAGGTTGGTACACATTTCAATAGAGGGGTTGAGATCCCTCTCCTGTATAGGATGTTGTTTATGATGGTGTAGTATTGTGCCTCTTGTTTTATCCTCTTTGCCTCTTTCTTATCTGTAGGGAGTATCTCGGATTTGAGGTAGCTGATTTTGGGAGTTATCCATCCTTGATCCTGACCTAATATGGCTAGGACCTTTTCTTCCTCCGAAATTGATGGGCTCTACAGTATTTCTTGGATGAGGCTTCTATTGTTACCTCCTAGTTTGATGTTGGCTAATTTTGAAAGTGCGTCAGCTCGCGGATTCTGCTCCCGAGGTATATGGCGGACCTGATACTCTCCGAGTAGTCTGAGTTGTTCCTGGTTTTGTCCAGGTACATTTTCATAGTAGGGTCCTTAGCTTGGTAGCTTCCTGCTATTTGTGAGATGACTACTTGTGAGTCGCTAAAGATGATAAGATTTTGAGCTCTAACCTCCTTAGCCAGCTTCAAACCAGCTAGTACTGCCTCGTATTTGGCCTGGTTGTTTGAAGTAGGGAACCTAAATTTGAGGGAGAGTTCGAGTTGGGTTCCCTGGTCGCTTTCTATTATCATATTTACACCACTTTCGATTTTGTTTGAGGACATGTCTACATAGAATTTCCATTTTGTAGGAGTTCCCGGAGTGTCAGTATACTCAGCAATGAAGTCGGCCAAATATTGGGACTTGATGGCCGTCCGAGCTTCATATTGAAGATCAAACTCAGATAGCTCGACTGCCCATT
The DNA here is from genome assembly GCF_003086295.3 of Arachis hypogaea. Taxonomy (NCBI): domain Eukaryota; kingdom Viridiplantae; phylum Streptophyta; class Magnoliopsida; order Fabales; family Fabaceae; genus Arachis; species Arachis hypogaea. The sequence continues at coordinate 93,538,722 of NC_092041.1, read as the reverse complement.
GTAGAATTCTTCCAGCTAAGTCTGTCTTCTGTAGAATGCCTTTCATGGGCTGGTTAGTCTGAACCTTGATGGTGTGAGCTTGAAAATAGGGGCAAAGTCGTCGAGAAGTTAGTATGAGGGCGTAGGTAAACTTTTCTATCTTTTGATAGGTCAGTTCTGCCCCTTGTAGGGCTTTGCTGATGAAATAGATGGGTTGTTGCCCACTTTTGTCCTCTCTGACTAGTGCTGAGGCTATTACCCGACTTCCTAGTGCAAGGTATAATATGAGTGCTTCTCCTTCCCACGGTCGGGTAAGAATGGGTGGTTGTTCCAGGAATCTTTTGAAATCCTGGAAAGCTTGCTCGCACTCTGTTGTCCACTCGAAGTTCTTTCCCTTCCTTAGTGTAGCGTAGAAGGGGAGAGACCTTATGGCTGATCCGGCTAGAAATCTGGACAATGCTGCCAGTCGCCCGTTGAGCTGTTGCACTTCTTTGACACAGGTCGGGCTTTTCATGTCGAGTATGGCCCGACACTTATCCGGGTTTGCTTCAATTCCTCTTTGGATGAGCATGAAACCCAAGAACTTGCCAGCTTCTACTGCGAAGATGCATTTTACAGGGTTAAGTCGCATGCCATGCTTTCTTATGGTATGGAATACCTGGGCGAGGTCAGACAGTAATGACTATTTGCTTTGTGTTTTTACTAACATGTCGTCCACATATACCTCCATGAGTTTCTCGATATGATCTGCAAAGACTTTGTTCATTAATCTTTGATAGGTAGCTCCTACGTTTTTAAGTCTGAATGGCATGACGACGTAACAGTAGTTTGCTTTTGGGGTTAAGAATGAGGTTTTTTCTTGATTAGATGGATATATTGGGATTTGATTGTATCCCGAATAAGCGTCCATAAACGAGAGGTATTTATATCCGGAGGAGGCATCCACCAGAGCATCAATACTTGGGAGTGGGTAGGGATCTTTTGGGAAAGCTTTGTTGAGATCGGTGTAATTGGTGCACATCCGCCACTTTCCATTTGATTTTTTCATTAAGACGACATTGGCTAGCCATAGCGGATATTTGACTTCTCTTATGAGTCCTGCCTCCAGTAGAGATTGTACCTGTTCTTCCACAGCTTGGGATCTTTTAGGTCCAAGCTTTCAACGCTTCTGTTGTACTGGCCAAGATCCTGGGTATACTGCCAACTTGTGGCACATTAGTTTGGGGTCTATGCCCGGCATGTCTGCGGCCTTCCATGCAAAGAGGTCAACATTATCTTTTAAGAACTGTATGAGAGACTCCTTTACATCTCCTTTTAGGATTGCGCCAATATTGGTTGTTTTATCTGCGACATATCTGATCTGGACTTTTTCTATCTCGCCCTCGGGTTGTGGACGAAGTTCTTCCCGGCCTCGAATTCCCTCAAGTTCGATGGTGTGGATTTCTTCTCCTTTGCCTCTGAGGTTTAGACTTTCATTGTAACAGCGACGCGCTGTCCTCTGGTCTCCTTTTATTGTAGCGATCCCTTCTGTAGTTGGGAATTTCATGCATAGATGTAGAGTCAAGACTACTGCGGCGAGCTGATTTAGGGTTGTCCGACCTATTAGGGCATTGTAAGCTGAACTCACGTCGACCACGATGTAGTTTGTGTTAAGTGTCCTTGACCGGTTTCCTTTTCCAATGGTTGTGTGTAGTGAGATGTATCCAAGTGGTTGGATTGGAGTGTCTCCTAGTCCAAATAAGTTGTTCGGATATGCTCTAAGTTCTTTTTCCTCTAGGCCGAGTTTGTCGAAGGCGGTTTTAAACAAGATATCAGCCGAGCTTCCTTGGTCCACCAGTGTGTGGTAGAGATTAGTGGTGGCCAATACGATAGTGATGACGATGGGATTGTCGTGTGGTGGACGAAATTGTGATCATCAACAATGGCTCCAAAGGCTTGGTGCTCTCAAACGTGAATCACACTTTGTCACAACTCCGCACAACTAACCAGCAAGTGTACTGGATCGTCCAAGTAATATCTTACGTGAGTAAGGGTCGATCCCACAGAGATTGTTGGTATGAAGCAAGCTATGGTCATCTTGTAAATCCCAGTTAGGCGGATTTAACTGGATTAAGAGATTATTGGTTTAAATAAAGATAATAAAATAAACAGAAAATAAAGATAAAGTTACTCATGTAATTCAATGGTGGAAATTTCAGATAGGTGTATGGAGGTGCTGTGTTCCTTCTGAATCTCCGCTTTCCTACTTCTTCCTTCTACTTTTTCATCACTCCTTTCTATGGCAAGCTGTATGTAGGGCATCACTGTTGTCAATGGCTACATCCCATCCTCTCAGTGAAAATGGTCCAAATGCTCTGTCACAGCACGGCTAATCATCTGTCGGTTCTCAATCAGGTTGGAATAGAATCCAGTTATTCTTTTGCATATGTCACTAATGCCCAGCCTTCAGGAGTTTGAAGCTTGTCACAGTCATTCAATCCCAGAATCCTACTCGGAATACCACAGACAAGGTTAGACTTTCCAGATTCCCATGAATGCCGCCATCAATTCTAGCTTATACCACGAAGACTCTGATCAAGGAATCCAAGAGATATGCGCCCAGTCTAAGGTAAAACAGAAGTGGTTGTCAGTCACACACGTTCATAGGTGAGAATGATGATGAGTGTCACGGATCATCACATTCATCAAGTTGAAGTGCAACGAATATCTTAGAACAGGAATAAATCGAATTGGATAGAAAATAGTAGTAATTGCATTAAAACTTGAGGTACAGCAGAGCTCCACACCCTTAATCTATAGTGTGTAGAAACTCCACCGTTGAAAATACATAAGTCAAAGGTCCAGGCATGGCCGAATGGCCAGCCCCCAATGTCTAAGATCGAATAATACAATCAAAGATATCTAATACAATAGTAAACTATCATATTTATACTAGACTTGCTACTAGGGTTTACAGAAGTAAGTAATTGATGCATAAATCCACTTCCGGGGCCCACTTGGTGTGTGCTTTGGCTGAGCTTGATCTATCCACGAGCTGAGGCTTCTCTTGGAGTTGAATGCCAAGTTGTAACATGTTTTGGGCGTTCAACTCTGGTTCGTGACGTGTTTCTGGCGTTTGACTCCAGAATGCAATATGGAACTGGTGTTGAGCGTCAGTTTACGTCGTCTAATTACGAATAAAGTATGGACTATTATATATTGCTGGAAAGATCTGGATGTCTACTTTACTTTACAACACCGTTAAGAGCGTGCCATTTGGAGTTCTTTAGCTTCAGAAAATCCATTTTGAGTGCAGAGAGGTCAGATTCCAACAGCATCAGCAGTCCTTTGTCAGCCTCCTATCAGAGTTTTGCTCAGGTCCCTCAATTTCAGCCAGAAAATATCTGAAATCACAGAAAAACACACAAACTCATAGTAAAGTCCAGAAATGTGAATTTAGCATAAAAACTAATGAAAACATCCCTAAAAGTAACTAGATCATACTAAAAACTACCTAAAAACAATGCCAAAAAGCGTATAAATTATCCGCTCATCACAACACCAAACTTAAATTGTTGCTTGTCCCCAAGCAACTGAAAATCAATTAGGATAAAAAGAAGAGAATATACTATAAATCCCAAAATATCAATGAATATTAATTCTAATTAGATGAGCGGGACTTGTAGCTTTTTGCTTCTTAACAGTTTTGGCATCTCACTTTTTCCTTTGAAGTTTAGAATGATTGGCTTCTATAGGAACTTAGAATTTCGGATAGTGTTATTGATTCTCCTAGTTAAGTATGTTGATTCTTGAACACAGCTACTTTTATGAGTCTTGGTCGTGGCCCTAAGCATTTTGTTTTCCAGTATTACCACCGGATACATAAATGCCACAGACACATGACTGGGTGAACCTTTTCAGATTGTGACTCAGCTTTGCTAAAGTCCCCAGTTAGAGGTGTCCAGAGCTCTTAAGCACACTCTTTTTTCTTTGGATCACGATTTTAACCACTCAGTCTCAAGCTTTTCACTTGGGCCTTCATGACACAAGCACATGGTTAGGGACAACTTGATTTAACCGCTTAGGCCTGGATTTTATTTCCTTGGGCCCTCCTATCCATTGATGCTGAAAGCCTTGGATCCTTTTTACCCTTGCCTTTTGGTTTTAAGGGCTATTGGCTTTTTCTGCTTTCTTTTTCTTTTTCTTTCTATTTTTTCGCCACTTTTCTTCTTTTTTTTTCCGCAAGCCTTGTTCTTTCACTACTTTTTCTTGCTTCAAGAATCAATTTAATGATTTTTCAGATTATAAATAACATTTCTCTTTTTCTTCATTCTTTCAAGAGCCAACAATTTTAACATTCATAAATTACAAGATCAAAAATATGCACTCTTTAAGCATTCATTCAGAAAACAAAAAGTATTGTCACCACATCAATATAATTAAACTAAGTTCAAGGATAATTTCAAAATTCATGTACTTCTTGTTATTTTGAATTAGAAACATTTTTTATTTAAGAGAGGTGAAGGATTCATGGAATTATTTATAGCCTTAAGACATAGTTACTAAATACTAATGATCATGTAATAAAGACACAAAACATAGATAAACATGAAGCATAAAAATCGAAAAACAGAGAATTAAGAACAAGGAAGTTAAGGAATGAGTCCACCTTAGTGAGGGTGGCGCCTTCTTGAAGGACCAATGGTGCTTTGAGCTCCTCTATGTCTCTTCCTTGCCTTTGTTGCATGATGCCTAATGATTTTGGTGCTCTTATCCTTAGTTGCTCCCAATAATTGTACGAAGGAAATGTATTCCCTGAGGTATCTCAGGGATCTCTTGATTTGCAGTCAAATATTCTACCACTGAGCTATAAACCCTTTAGATGAGTCTTTCCATCTCCCATGACTCAGAGGTGGAAGCTTTTGTCTTCCCTTTTTTTCCTTTTTTTTGAGGTTTCTCTGGCCTTAGGTGCCATCAATGGTTATGGAAAAACAAAAAGTTATGCTTTTACCACACCAAACTTAGAAAATTGCTCGCCCTCGAGCAAGAAAAGAAAGAAAAGATGAAGAATAAGAAGAAGATATGGAGGAGATGGAGGGATGTGTGTATTCGGCTATATGGGTGGGATTGGGTAGGAAAGAGAATTTGAATTTTGAAGGTAGGTAGGGTGTATGGGGAAGAGTCGATAGATGTGAGTGGTGAATGAAAAACAGAAGGGATGACCATGAATGGAGAGAGAGAGGGTGAGGTAGGTGGGGATCCTGTGGGGTCTACAGATCCTGAGATGATCCTATGGGGTCCACAGATCTTGAGGTGTCAAGGATTTAATATCCCTGCACCAATAAGGCATGTAAAACGCCATCTGAGTGCAATCCTGGCGTTTAACGCCAGATTGATGCTTGTTTCTGGCGTTAAACGCCAGCTCTAAGCTTGTTCTGGGCATTCAACGCCCATTTGCAGCATATTTCTGGCGTTGAATGCCAGCTTTCCTCAGTGTGCAATCCTGGCGTTTAAACGCCAGATTGCTGCATGTTTCTGGCGTTCAGCGCCAGATCCATGCTCTGTTTTGGCGTTGAACGCCAGCCAGATGCTCCTTACTGGCGTTCAAATGCCAGTAAGTCCTTCCTCCAGGGTGTGATTTTCTTCTGCTGTTTTTGATTCTGTTTTTAATTTTAATATTTTTTTCGTGACTCCACATGATCATGAACCTAATAAAACATAAAAGAACAATAAAAAGAAAAATAAAATTAGATAAATAAAAATTGGGTTGCCTCCCAATAAGCGCTTCTTTAATGTCAATAGCTTGACAGTGAGCTTTCATGGAGCTTCACAGATGTTCAGAGCATTGTTGGGACCTCCCAACACCAAACTTAGAGTTTGACTGTGGGGGCTCTGTTTGACTCTGCATTGAGAGAAGCTGTTCATGCTTCCTCTCATTACCAAATAACTTGGCATTTAGCTTCATGATGGCTCCTAGATATTGAGCAACTTGCTCTCCAATTACATCTTCATCTTCTTCAGAGGAAGAATGGTCTTCAGAGCTCATGAATGGTAAAAGGAGGTTTAATGGAATCTCTATGGTCTCTATATAAGTCTCAGATTCCTTTGGGTCCTCAATAGGAAACTCCTTCTAGCTTGAGAGACGTCCCATGAGGTCTTCCTCATTGGGAGTCACGTCCTCCCCCTCCTCCTTGCATTCGGCCATATTGACTATGTCAATGGCCTTGCACTCTCTCTTAGGATTCTCTTCAGTATTGCTTGGGAGAGTACTGGAAGGGGTTTCAGTGATTTTCTTACTTAGTTGGCCCACTTGTGCCTCCAGATTTCTGATGGAAGACCTTGTTTCATTCATGAAACTTAAAGTGGCCTTAGATAGATCAGAGACTAAGTTTGCTAAGTTAGAGGTATTCTGTTCATAATTCTCTTTCTGTTGCTGAGAAGAAGGTGGAAAAGGCTTGTTATTGCTGAGCCTTTTTCTTCCACCATTATTAAAGCCTTGTTGAGGCTTTTGTTGATCCTTCCATGAGAAATTTGGATGATTTCTCCATGATGAATTATAGGTGTTTCCATAAGGTTCACCCATATAATTTACCTCTGCTATTGCAGGGTTTTCAAGATCATAAGCTTCTTCTTCAGAAGATGCCTCTTTAGTGCTGTTGGATGCATTTTGCCATCCATTCAGACTTTGAGAAATCATGTTGACTTGCTGAGTCAACATTTTGTTCTGAGCCAATATGGCATTCAGAGCATCAATTTCAAGAACTCCCTTCCTTTGAGGCATCCCATTATTCACGGAATTCCTCTCAGAAGTGTACATGAACTGGTTATTTGCAACCATGTCAATAAGTTCTCGAGCTTTTGCAGGCGTTTTCTTTAGGTGAATGGATCCACCTGCAGAATGGTCCAGTGACATCTTAGAGAACTCAGACAGACCATAATAGAATATATCCAGAATGGTCCATTCTGAAAGCATGTCAGAAGAACACCTTTTGGTCATCTGCTTGTATCTTTCCCAAGCTTCATAGAGGGATTCACCATCTTTTTGCTTGAAGGTCTGAACATTCACTCTAAGCTTGCTCAACTTTTGAGGAGGAAAGAATTTATCCAAGAAGGTCGTGACCAGCTTATCCCAGGAGTCCAGGCTATCCTTAGGTTGTGAATCCAACCATGTTCTAGCTCTGTCTCTTACAGCAAAAAGGAAAAGCATGAGCCTGTAGACTTCAGGATCTACTCCATTCGTCTTTACAGTCTCACAAATCTGCAGGAACTCAGTTAAGAACTGATAGGGATCATCTGATGGAAGTCCATGAAACTTACAGTTCTGTTGCATTAAAGCAACTAATTGAGGTTTCAGCTCAAAATTGTTTGCTCCAATGGCAGGAATTGAGATGCTTCTTCTATCAAACTTGGACGTGGGTTTAGTAAAATCACCAAGCATCCTCCTTGCATTATTGTTGTTGGGTTCGGCTGCCATCTCCTTCTCTTGTTTGAAAATTTCAGAAAGGTTGCCTCTGGATTGTTGTAATTTAGCTTCTCTTAGTTTTCTCTTCAGAGTCCTTTCAGGTTCAGGATCAGTTTCAACAAGAGTGCCTTTTTCCTTGTTCCTACTCATATGAAAGAGGAGATAAAAAGAAAAGGAAGAGGAATCCTCTATGTCACAGTAAAGAGGATCCTTATTATTAGTAGAAGAAGAAAGGGGATAAGGATTAAGAAGAAGGAATAATCCAAACACAAGGGTAAGGATAGAGGAAGTGATTGGAGATGAAGAGAGGTGAAGAGAAGTGTTAGTAAATAAATAAATAAATAGAAGAAGATGAGAGAGAGAATTCGAAAATAAATTTTGAAAAGGAGTTAGTGATTTTCGAAAATTAAAGATGAGATAGAATTTAAAATTAAAATTTAAAACAATCAATTAATTTAAAAAGAATTTTGAAAAATGGATGAGATATTTTCAAAAATTAGAGAGGGAGAAGTAGTTAGGTGGTTTTGAAAAAGATAAGAAACAAACAAAAAGTTAATTAGTTAGTTGAAAAAGATATTAAAATCAAATTTGAAAAGATAAGAAGATAAGAAGTTAGAAAAGATATTTTAAAATCAAATTTTTGAAAAAGATAAAATTTTGAAAAAGATATGATATAAAAGATAAGATAAGATAGATTTAATTTTTAAAATTAAAATTAATTACTTAACTAACAAAAAACTAAAAGATAAGATTCTTAGAATTTAAAGATTGAACCTTTCTTAACAAGAAAGTAACAAACTTTAAATTTTTGAATCAATCACATTAATTGTTAGTGCAATTTCGAAAATTTGAAATAAAATTAAGAAAAAGATTTTGAAAATAATTTTAAAATTTTCGAAATTAATAAGATAAAAATAAAAAAGATTTGATTTTTGAAAAAAATTTTGAAAAGATAGTATTTTTAAAATTGAAAATTTGACTTGACTTATGAGAAACAACTAATTTTAAAAATTTTTGACTAAGTCAACTCAAATTTTCAAAAATTAGGAGAGAATTAAGGAAAATATATTTTTTATTTTTGAATTTTTAATGATGAGAGAGAAAAACAATAAAAATGACTCACAACATGAAAATTATGAATCAAAACTCATGATGCATGCAAGAACCCTATGAATGTCAAGATGAACACCAAGAACACTTTGAAGATCATGATGAACTTCAAGAACATATTTTTGAAAAATTTTTGATGCAAAGAAAACATGCAAGACACCAAACTTAGAAATCTTTAATGCTTGGACTCTAACAAACGAACAATGCATATGATAAACAACAAAAAATACAAAACAAGAAAACATCAAGATCAAACAAGAAGACTTACCAAGAACAACCTGAAGATCATGAAGAACACCATGAATGCATGAATTTTTGAAAAAATGCAACAACAAGATGAATATGCAATTGACACCAAACTTAAAAATTGACTCAAGACTCAAACAAAAAAACACAAAATATTTTTGGTTTTTATGATTTTATTAATTTCTTTTGGATTTTCTTACTAAATTTTTCAAAAACATATTTTAGAAAAAGGAAGTAATGAATTCATAGTCCTCAATCAAAATCCTATGAGTTAGATATGGCTTAATAGCCAGCCAAGTTAAAACATGTTTCATGAAACACTAGAATTCATTCTTAAAAAATTTGAAAAATTTTCGAAAACAAAGGGAAAAATTTTGAAAAATATTTTTTTGAAAACTTTTTGAAAAGAAAAATAAAAAGAAAATTACCTAATCTGAGCAACAAGATGAACCATCAGTTGTCCATACTCGAACAATCCTCGGCAACGGTGCCAAAAACTTGGTGGACGAAATTGTGATCATCAACAATGGCTCCAAAGGCTTGGTGCTCTCAAATGTGAATCACACTTTGTCACAACTCCACACAACTAACCAGCAAGTGTACTGGGTCGTCCAAGTAATACCTTACGTGAGTAAGGGTCGATCCCACAGAGATTGTTGGTATGAAGCAAGCTATGGTCATCTTGTAAATTCCAGTTAGGCGGATTTAACTGGATTAAGAGATTATTGGTTTAAATAAAGATAATAAAATAAATAGAAAATAAAGATAAAGTTACTCATGTAATTCAATGGTGGGAATTTTAGATAGGTGTATGGAGGTGCTGTGTTCCTTCTGAATCTCCACTTTCCTACTTCTTCCTTCTAGTTTTTCATCACTCCTTTCTATGGCAAGCTGTATGTAGGGCATCACCATTGTCAATGGCTACATCACATCCTCTCAGTGAAAAATGGTCCAAATGCTCTGTCACAGCACGGCTAATCATCTGTCGGTTCTCAATCAGGTTGGAATAGAATCCAGTGATTCTTTTGTGTCTGTCACTAACGCCCAGCCTTCAGGAGTTTGAAGCTCGTCACAGTCATTCAATCCCGGAATCCTACTCGGAATACCACAGACAAGGTTAGACTTTCCGGATTCCCATGAATGCCGCCATCAATTCTAGCTTATACCACGAAGATTCTGATCAAGGAATCCAAGAGATATGCGCCCGGTCTAAGGTAGAACGGAAGTGGTTGTCAGTCACGCGCGTTCATAGGTGAGAATGATGATGAGTGTCACGGATCATCACATTCATCAAGTTGAAGTGCAACGAATATCTTAGAACAAGAATAAATCGAATTGGATAGAAAATAGTAGTAATTGCATTAAAACTTGAGGTACAGCAGAGCTCTACACCCTTAATCTATAGTGTGTAGAAACTCCACCGTTGAAAATACACAAGTGAAAGGTCCAGGCATGGCCGAATGGCCAGCCCCCAATGTCTAAGATCGAATAATACAATCAAAGATATCTAATACAATAGTAAACTATCCTATTTATACTAGACTAGCTACTAGAGTTTACAAAAGTAAGTAATTGATGCATAAATCCACTTCCGGGGCCCACTTGGTGTGTGCTTGGGCTGAGCTTGATCTCCACGAGCTGAAGCTTCTCTTGGAGTTGAACGCCAAGTTGTAACATGTTTTGGGCGTTCAACTCTGGTTCGTGACGTGTTTTTGGCGTTTGACTCCAGAATGCAGTATGGAACTGGCGTTGAGCGCCAGTTTACGTCATCTAATTACGAATAAAGTATGAAATATTATATATTTCTGGAAAGCTCTAGATGTCTACTTTCCAACGCCGCTGAGAGCGCGTCATTTGGAGTTTTGTAGCTCCAGAAAATCCATTTTGAGTGCAGAGAGGTCAGATTCCAACAGCATCAGCAGTCCTTTGTCAGCCTCCTATCAGAGTTTTGCTCAGGTCCCTCAATTTCAGCCAGAAAATACCTAAAATCATAGAAAAACACACAAACTCATAGTAAAGTCCAGAAATGTGAATTTAGCATAAAAACTAATGAAAACATCCCTAAAAGTAACTAGATCATACTAAAAACTACCTAAAAACAATGCCAAAAAGCATATAAATTATCCGCTCATCATCGTGTTCCGAGATGATGCCAGCCGCGTCCTCTTTAGCGAAAGTAATAGTAGGGAGGTCGGGTGCTCCTTCTCCCCCTTCGACGTTATATACTTCCTTAAGGTGCCCTTTGCGAGATGATTTGGAGATTCCTCCTCCCGCAAATCCACCATATATCATGTGGACATGTCTTTCCAGGGTGCGAGGTGGTCATTCAGTTCATCCGACCTCTTCATCCCTTCTTCTTTTTCTAGGCTCATCTGTCTTGCTGGCTAAGTATCGATCTAGTCTCCCTTCTCTTACCAATTTTTCAATGACATTCTTCAATTCAAAGCACTCATTGGTGGGATGTCCATAGATTCGATGGTATTCACAGTATTCCGTCTGATTTCCTCCTCCCTTTTTGCTTTTAAGTGGGCGAGGTGGTGGGATCTTCTCAGTATGGCATACTTCTTGGTATACTTCCACAAGAGACACCCAGAGAGGGGTGTAATTGTGGTATTTCTTAATCTTCTCTCCATACTGATCTTCTTTTTTCTTGGACTCTTTATCCTTATCTCGGGAGGAGTAAGAGGATCCGGATTTTGAGGTCTCTCCTAGTCGAGAGTTTTTCTCCATGTTGATGTACTTCTCTGCTTGTTATTGTACTTCAGTCAGAGATGCGGGATGTTTCTTTGATATGGAATGACTAAAAGGTCCCTCTCGTAGTCCATTGATGATACCCATAATAGCTGCTTCAGTTGGCAAACTTTGTATGTCCAGACATGCTTTGTTGAATCTTTCCATGTAGTTGCAAAGACTTTCCCGATCTCCTTGCTTGATCCCTAATAGACTAGGGGCGTGCTTGGTTTTGTCCTTCTGAATGGAGAATCTAGCAAGAAACTTTCCAGCTAAGTCGTCAAAGCTTGCGATGGACCTTGGGGGTAGATTATCGAACCATTTAATTTCTATTTTTGTTAAGGTAGTCGAGAAAGCTTTACACCGAATTGTATCTGATGCATCAGTGAGATACATTCTGCTTCTGAAATTACTGATATGATGGCTTGGATCTGATGTGCCATTATACGGTGTCATGTCGGGAGCTTTGAAATCCTTTGGGATTTTAGCTTTCATAATCTCTTTGGTGAATGGGTCTTGATCTTTGCAGGGGTTGTCTTCATGACTGGATCGAGTAGTCTTGGTTTTTAGATCGGCTTCAAGTTTTAAGAGTTTGTCCTTTAACTCTTTACGCCGCCTAGTTTCCCTTCGAAAGTCCTTCTCAGCTTCTCGTTGGTGCTCAGCCTCCTTTTTGAGTTGTTTGAGACGGTCTTGTTGATCTTGAAGTGCCTCCAGGATTTGTGTGTTTGGTGAGTTCTTGTCTTCGTTTGTTTGAGATGTTTCCTTTGGTGTGGTGTCCACGTCCTTCTACGGCGTTCTATTTTCTAGATCTGAGTTGTGGTCGTTGTCAAGGTTGTCCGCCATGATGATGGGATGACTTCCAGGTTCCCCAACAACGGCGCCAATGTTCCGAGGGTTACTTGAAACTGTAGGTCGATCTCGAACAAGATCTTCTGTACTGGTCGGCGTTGTTGAGTCCAACTTGATGATGGTGGCCGGAGCCGCCGTGTCCGACTTGTTGGACTTGGTGGTGGTGCTAATCCTTCATCACCAGAGGCTGGTGATACCTGCAAAGGACTCCGATGCTTAAGTTAGCAAGGGTATTAAGCAGGTTTTTAGTAGAATCAGAGTATGAGTTATACCTGGGTGCTCCAATGTATTTATAATGATGTGGAGTGACCTTCCCTTGAGATAAGATAGTTATCTTATCTTATCTTTGAGAGTGAAGTCGTCTTATCTTGTCTTCTAAGGAGCCGCCTTATCTTTCTAGGCTTCGCGGCCTTTAGATTTGGGCTGTGCTCCTTTGTTGGGCTTGCTTTGGGGTCCCATGGTGATGTGGCCGAACTCTTTGAGAAGATGTCGGGTAGTCCTGACCTGAAGAGGTAGGTCGACTTATCTTCGATCAGCCTGGGTCATACAGCTCGACCCAGGGTATAAACTGTTACTCTTTTAGATTTAGGTAATTATATTTTGTTTAATTAATCTCACGGAAAACGTGTTTAAATGTCACTAGCGCTACACCCAGTTCTGAGCTACAAATCATTGAGGTTCAACAAGAAACTCATTCTGAACCTTTGAAAATGTGAGTTTTTGAAGGTGCAGATTCCATTTCTTAGAACAAATTCTAATTATTCAACATTAACTTCTTCCTTGTTTACATTCCTTAGAAATCCTCTTGCGTTGTCTCTTCCAAGTTCTCTTTAGGAAGAGTTGATCAATGATGAGTTTATCTATGTCCCTCTAGAAAGTCAGACACAACAAACTTCTGATGAAGAGTAAGTTTATAAATATTTATTCACCACATGAATCTTGTTATGTTCGGTGGGTTCATAAAATACTTTTTATTATTTTTAATAGAATATGATAATAGTTTAGGATCATTATCGAACTGCTTCCTCTTTAATACAACAGTCGTTGGGAACCACAACAGCAGCCCAACAAAGAACCACCGGAACAACAAACTAAACAACAAAAGCAGGCCGCTGAAGAATCTTCACCAAAGAATACAGAGCCAGAACCTTCAATTAATGTGTAAGTTTTAATTAATATCATTTTTATAATCTTCGGTCTAGCTGGTAATTAATTTTTTTTATTAGAAAAATCTGTATCATTACTGAAATCTTTTTTGTTTAATGCAGCAGCCCTCCCAAACAATAACAATAAAAAGAAGAAGAAGAAGCACAGCTTGAATTGCAAGTTTTACCATTGTTCACCACATTATTTAATTTCGGTTCAGTGGGCTTAGTTATTTTGAATCACTTGATAGCTAGTGTGTTCAGGATTTAGGGTTATTCTAATTGCATGCAGCAATGCTTTTCTAGCTGTTTCATTATTTATATTCAGTGCATCAATGGGATTTGGTTCGGTGAGCTCATAAAATACTTTTTTATTTTTTTAATGGAATATGATAATAGTTTGGGATAATTATTGAAATATTTACTATTTAATGCAGCAGCCCTCTGAAACTGCAACAGCATCCCAGCAAAGAAGCAACAGCACAACAATCGGAAGAAGAAGTACATGTTGATGTGTAAGTTTTACTGCTTATACAAATTCTGATAATTTCACTTCAATACATGCTTTAATTGTAAGTTTTATCTCTTCTATTTCTTACCGTTGTCCTCCAGAACCCCGAAAAGCAGGCTGTCGAGATATCTTCATCGAGAAAAATGGAGCCAGAACCTACGTTGTCTGTTACGAGTTCTGTTATTAAAGAGTTAATCAACAATGATTATATCTATGAAGTTTCTGATAATGAGTAAGTTGCACATAAAAATACTTTTTATCAATTTTAATGGGTTATTTTTGAACTGTTTTCTATTTAATGCAGTAGTCCTGCCGAAAAACAACAGCAACCTAGGAAAAGAAAAGATGATATACCTTCCTTTAGCCTTGGGATAAGTCCATCAGCATCTCAACCAACTCATCCCTCTGAGCCGCCTGTTTCACAACTTGAAATCCTGGTAGAGGCGGTGGTAGATGCTGGAGTGACGGCATCATTAAAGTTTGCTGAAGCAACATCTTTCAAGCCAACCTTACCAGCTGCTGAAGTTTTCAAAACTCCAGAGAAAAAGATAAAAATCTTGAAGGAGTTGATCGAAAAGTGTTATCATTGGATGACACATGTGAAAACGACAAAAGATAGTAGCAACAAATATGATACAATATTCGTCTTGAAATATGAGGCACTTTACGAGGGGTTAAGAGAATATTTCATGTCTCTAATACCCAAAGAACAAGTGCATGTCACGGTAAATTCTTTGCCAATTGCGTTAAAGTTGATGATTTTTTTAAACACTCTTATACAGTATATCTCATAAGTTTTCTTCGTGTAGGTTGTCAGTATACATAGCATGATTCTCAACCAAATAAAAGTTTTCCAGTATCAGGAACAAATATACATTGTGCCGTTGGATATTGTGGTAAACTAAATTTCTTATTCCCTGCTGATTGCTGTTCGGTTCAGTGGGAATGTTAATATTGATTCACCTGATTGTTATGTGTTTTATTGAGTTCTTTTACATGAAGAAAAATTTCTCTTGATGATTGAATGTTTTTTAGGTTTTATTCAGCATATGAATTGTGTTTGATTCCGTGGAAATCTGATTTAACTGATGTTCGTTTCGTAGAATTTTATGTTGGGAACACATGGCATGAACTACACTGATAAAAGGACAAACAAGGCCTACAGGTTCGATATTGAGCAGTATGTCCACCACCGCCAGTTTCTTGACAAAAGAAAACTTGCATCGCATCCATTTGTAAGTTGTAATTTCTAAAAATTCTTCGATAATTCTTTTGTTTGCTATTGTTTCGACTAAAATACTCTATCATTTTTCCAAACTTCAGCTATTTGTGCCAATTTGCAATGGAGCGTATTGGTGGTTGTGGATTGCTGATGTCAACAAAAATAAATTCTATGTCCTTGACCCTATCAATAAGCCGAAAAAAGATATACATGAATCAAGAGTGAAACTGAACAAGCTTGTTGTAAATTATTCAAATTATTCAATAGATGAGAGGAGTTCGGTTCACTGTTGTTGCTTCTCTTTATTTACTTTTTGTGTCCCTTTCAAGGTTTAATAATTTCTCAGATGAGGGTGTACGCTGGGGCAGAACCCTTAATGGAGGACGGACTAGGAGAGGAAGCAGAGTATATCCCACTGAATGGTCAACATACAGAGTAAGAATATTTCTCTTCTATAGTGCTATTTTTAATGTGTTTTATTTTGTATACTATTAATCGTATTATACTCAATTCTTACTTAGCTATGATTGTGGAATATACATGATGAAATGGCTCAAAACAATTGATCCACAAAAGATCAAAAGTGGGAAGAGATATAAATATAAAGCTTAGACACAAGTAAGTACTTTCTAAATTAATAAACTTCTTTCTTTTCTTATTTCATTCAGTTCAGTGGATAGTGTAATTAAGGCTTTGAAATTGGTAGTTACTCTATTCAATAGTTCTTTTCCATGGAGAAATACTATTCTTGTTGACTGAAATTTGATCACCATTTATTCACCACATAAACAATGTTCGGTTCGGTGGCCTTCTTTTACTTTGTTCAGGGTTTAGGGTTACTGTGATTGTATTTTTATAGTATAACTAGGGCTTTGAATGAAATTTGTTGTTAATTTCATTTAGTTGAGTGGATAGTTTAACTAGAGCTTTGAAATTGGTTGTTACTCTGTTCAGTATTTCTTTTGCATGGAGAAATACTATTCTTGTTGATTCAAAGATAATCACCATTTATTCACCACATGAACATTGTTCGGTTCGGTGGCCTTTGTAATTTTGATTTACTTGATATTTATTGTGTTCAGGGTTTAGGGTTATTGTGATTGCATTTTTACAGTATAACTAGGGCTTTGAATGATATTGTTCTTATTTCAGTTGGGTTCATTGCCTATGTAACTAATTTCTTTCAATTGAAATGTAGGAAGAGATTGATGACTTCAGGTACCAATATGGTCCGAATCTTCTGTTGCACGAAATGAACAAAATCAGAGACTAAGTGATTTGGGAATCTGAAGCAATAAGACTCCTAAAGCCATCTGCTGTCCTCTCCAGCCCTTATTGTAAATTCACATATGGGGATTTAGATAGTAAATAGCATATACTATGATTGACTGGTTGTAATTAACAATATTTTGTTTAACTTGTTAAAAAAACAAACAATGCTTCTTTCAAATGTATATATGTCAATATTAATGTAAATATTAATGTATATATCTATTCTTCATATCAATCTATACATCAAATGTTAATATTTATATTTGATTCAAGATGGATTACTCATCTGAGATGTTAATTTATATATCTGTTGAAACTATCTAGCTGCTGTTTTTTTTTAGGTTCTCAGTTATTGCAATCAGTGTATTTACCAATACATTAGGAACACCAAAAAATACAGTGAATCAAAATTAATACACTGGTCGAACCAAAAGTTGCAAACACACTGTACAGAAATTCAGAGAGCTAATTATAAAAAATGTTTCTATCAGTATTCAGTTTCAGAAACACCTGAACTCCCTGACATAGCAAAATAAATTGACTATTCAATAAAGAAAAAATTGACTTTTGGAATAAAGAATTTCACAAAAAAAGTGACTATTCATTAAAGACTAACAACAGTCAGAAATTAACCCTCTTATAACCTTAGTGAACCGAAATTTGCTCATGGGTGAACAAAACTTTATATTAATAAAAACTAAAACTCGTATAGTCCTCTGTTGGATAATTCATATCTGGTGCATTATAAAGAGTGGAGCTTGACCGAATCAATGATCCAGGATTTAAAAGGTTCAACTACAAAAAACATAATTAATTGTATATTAGAAAAATGCACAATTGAATTTTTACCTAATCGAAAGCAAGTCAAGATGAACCCCTGAACCCTAAACCCTAAAACCTAAACCCTGAACCCCTAAACCCTGAACCCTAAACCCTAAGCCCTAACCCCTAAACCCTAAGCCCTAAACACTAAACCCTAAATCCTAAACCCTGAACCCTTGAACCTTGAACCATGAACACTGAACCCTGAACCCTAAACCCATAAACCCTAAATCCCTAAACCTAAAATCCTGAACCTTGAACCCCTAAAACCTAAACCCCTAAATCTTAAGCCTTAAACTCTAAACCCTAAACCCTAAACCCTAAACCTTGAACCCTGAACCCTAAACCCTAAACCCTGATCCATGAACACTGAACCCTGAACCCATAAACCCTAAACCCCTAAAATCCTAAACCCAAAATCCTAAAATCCTAATTAGTTTTTTTTAATAATTTTTGTTTAATTAATCACACGAAAAACATGTTTAAATGTAACTAGTGCTACACCTGATTCTGAGCTACAAATCATTGAGGATCGACAACAAACTCATTCTGAACCTTTGAAAATGTGAGTTTTTCAATCTACAGGTTCCTGTTTCTCAGAAAAAATTCTAATTATTCAACATTAACCTCTTCATTATTTATATTCCTTAGAAATTAATACACTAGACGAATTGGAAAACTGCATATATCAATATAGCAAAGAACTAATTATATTAAAATGTTTCTATCAGTTTTTAGTTTTAGAAACACCTGAACTCTGACATTTATATTAATAAAAAACTAAAACTCAGTGATCCAAAATTTATAATCTCAGTGAACAGAAATTTATATTAATAAAAACTAAAACTCCTATAATCCTCTTTGGGAAAATTCATATATAGTGCATTGTAAAGGCTGGAGCTTGACTGAATGGTCGATCCACAATCTAAAAGGTTCAACTGTAAAAGACTTAATAAAATCGTATATTAGCAAAATGCACAAATGAATTATTCTTAATCAAAAGCAAATCAATTTTACCTCAATTGGAGCTGTCTTTTTCTTTTTCTTCATGGCATTTGAGATCTTTTTTTCTAGGTTTGATCCAAGTCTATTCTTGGGCTGGCCTCTTGTTTTGACGCGTGGCGGGCTTTGAAGGTCGTTCATGTCACTCAATGTCGCTTCTTCATGGGATAATGAACTTTTTTCTTTGCTTTTCTCTTGATATTCTTGCATCTCGGCCATTACCTTGTCAAACGCCCGATGCAGAATTCTGGTCAACTCCTCGGACTATGATGCAAAATTCGCATATATTGTGCGACCGAAACACCAAGTCGTCGAATCTTTTACTTCTCGGCTCCAGTAGAGGCTCATCTTGGCTGCTCATGATGTGTGTGTGCCTACTCTTTATGTTCTTACTCCAGCATTCCAGTATGTATCTCGGTGCCACGTTATCCACTCGCTCG
Organism: Arachis hypogaea; assembly: GCF_003086295.3. NCBI lineage: Eukaryota > Viridiplantae > Streptophyta > Magnoliopsida > Fabales > Fabaceae > Arachis > Arachis hypogaea. The sequence continues at coordinate 93,519,953 of NC_092041.1, read as the reverse complement.
AAGCTTAGAATGCTCAGGGAATGGCAACACAATATGCCCCTTGACTCGAACAGCAAGCACTGGCACTTTACCTCTCGTGATATTGCATCGTAGGTGACCAAAAACTTGTTGAATGTCGATTTAGAAACCTGCTCTACGACTTCGTATGTTGTGAAACCTAGGGTGGAATGCATTAATCTTGTGATGCAGATCACTTTTTCTCTGAATTGTGCTTGAACTTCCCTGAACTTCTCGTGGGTATACACGTGTTGAAACTGGGCTTTATTGCTGATTTTGTTGCACATGGTATCACAGTGTGAAAATATGCAGCATCGAATTCTCTCTCTCTTTGCTCTCTACTTACAAGGCAATTGTCGTGTTGCTTCACGAATTGCCTCAAGGAGCTATTGCATGTGATGAACTTGTTGAAAAATGAGTGCATACTCTCGCTCTTTTTTGTGCTTCTCATCCCGGCTCAGAAGTGATGATCCAGGTAAACTGGAATCCATATATGCCGATCCTCGTACAGCTCTGCAACATGAACCGAAAACATAAGCACTAGTGAACCAAAATTTGTGCACGTTTTAACGACATGAAAACAATTCGAATTCAAACATCGGTTACCTGAGAGCCACTTGTTGCCTCCAAGGCCGTACTTTGTGAGGAAATCGTTCCAATTTCTGTCAAATGCATCTTTTGTGTACGAATTCCAAACAACATGACTCATCTCTTGTTCAATTTCTTTGTGTCCCTTGTAGCCGTTTAGTTTGTTTGGGATCTTCTTCATGATGTGCCAGATGCACCACCGGTGAATTGTTGTTGGCATGCACAGCTCAATTGCCCTTTGAATTGATGCGCATTGATCGGTAAGAATGCCTTTTAGTGCCTTCCCTCCCATGCAACGTAGCCAACACTCAAATAGCCATTTGAATGATTGGATGTCCTCATTTTTCATCAGCGCGTATCCGAGAAGTGTCAACTTACCATGGTGATTCACGCCCACAAAAGAACCTAAAACCATATTGTACTTGCATAAATAAGCACACCCAGAACGTGATGAATCGAAAGTAGTAAATGCACTGAACATGAAAATATATGTGACTGAACTGAATACCTATTTGTGTTATAGATGGTGTCAAATGAAACCACGTCTCTGAAATTCTCAAATACGGTCTTGCTTCTTGCATCAGCCCAGAATGCATGTTTAATGCAGTGATCGCCTTCAAGGTTGAGCTCAAAGAAGAAATTTCAGTTCTTTTCTTTCATTCTTAGTAGGTACTTCCCAAATTCTTTGGCATCGTCTTCTTCAGAAATATTTTGTACTTCCCTTGTGATGTATTTCCTCATGTCTTTTTCTATAAAACTTGGTTCACGGTGGCTACTAGCTGCTGCCACAAATGATTGCTAAGTTTTGCTTGATCTAATTCCAGCTTTCTCGTTGGTTTTAATGGTGCGATGCATAAACATGCTAAGCTCCCTATGTTGTTTGAGCATTTCTGCCCGATCTGGACAACAAGGATGTGAGTGATTCATAACAACTTTGGAAATTATCCAAAAACCAACATCCTTCATTATGTGTACATAAATCCTGGCTAGACAGTTCAACCCGACTGAAGGATTTGTCTTCAAAGTTAGAGATATTTTGGATTTCCACCTCTCCTCTCTGGTGCATACGATTAGTTGATTCTTAATATTGTCTCCATCCCGAGTCGTGTTCCTTATTTTGGTAGAAAAACCGGCAAGTTCCGAATAATGTTTGTAGAACTTTCCAACTTCTTCTAGTGTCTTGAAAGTCATCCCCACCTTTGGGACAAATTTTTCATCCACAACACATCTGGTCTATATGATGAACCGAAAACGTCATTACGGTAAAATAATTATTTAATACTCAGTGAATAAAACATAATACATTATATATTCCTCTAATCTTTTATACAAACTCCTTTCTGCATACCGAACTGAACACGTACTCATAGTGAAATAACTCTATGGTTTCGAGTGAACGAGTACTAAGTGATCGAAACATAATCCAGTGTATTAAACTAAATTCAAACTCTTTTATGCTTACCGAACTGAACAATTACTCACAGTGAAAGAATTGTATAGTACTTACTGAACGAAACATAATACATTATACAAAAGCAAATTCGAAACACCTCTGTCTACAATTTAGATATTATCAATTCAATTCAATTCAAAGTCAAAAACACCTAAAATAAAATTCAATTCAAATATTGCGTCCATTGAATTCAATTCAATTTAAAATTGAACAATCCAAATCTCATCAGCATCATTCGTTTCAGAAGAATAAATCAGATCATTATCATTCAACTGATTTGAAGTTAAATCATTCATTGATTCCATTCAGAAGTGTAAATCGAAAAAGAAAATGAAAAAAAAAGAAGAACGACAAAGAAGAAAAAAATGCGAATAGAGAAAAACAACAAAGCTTATTAGGTTAAAGAAGAAGAAGAAGAAAAAGAACATGAGCAGAGAAAGAAAAAGAAGAACGCAAGTAGAGAAAAAAGAAGAAGAAGAAAAAGAAAATAAGATTTATGTTGAGAAAGATTTATCACGCAGTAAAAATTTTATATTATATGAAACGCGTGTATAACAAATAAAAAAAATACGTATAAAAAAAGTTAACTGGATAACTTAGAATTAAAAACTGACGTCTGTATTAACTCCAATAAAAATTACATCCAGACGAAGTGAGATACATGTTGCTAGTCAAAAAAATTAAAGGTTAATCATCATTCTACCGAATCTGGCTTCACTTGTCAATGTAGTGCATTACAATTCGCATTTAAAAACATTAAATAACTACTGGATGAGATGTAATATCTGAAAATTTAATTTTTTTCGACTTTTAATTAGATTTAGTTGATAAAAATAAAGCATTGACATGTATGTAGAAGGACTCTTGATATCCATGAGAAGAACGAGAACAATAAAAGTGCATGAATCCTGCTTTAAAAATTAGAGTATTACTATTATTATTTCAACTATTTAGATATACTTTAAAATAATTTAATTATTAAATTAGTCATTTATATAAAAAATATATTAAAATATAAAATATTATTAAAAATAAATTAAATAATATATATTTATATATAAATATGTAATAACGAATTTAAAGATTTTTTTACATATAACATTTTTAAACTTAATTATTACAAAGAATATATTTTGTTTAATTTCTTCTTTTAAGTGATCATTTGTGTCGGTTTATTGTGTGGTATGTACTTATTGGATTACTTCATTGTCTTTGTTCGCAAACGTGGCTAGGCATACAAATTCCGTAAAACAATGACCCCATTTATCTTTCTTTTTTTTTTTTCCTATTCATTCATATATCATATTATATATACCGCATAAATATTTTAGAAATAAGCCATAACTTTTACATAAAACTATTAGAAATATTTTAATCTTAGATATATAAGTTAAATTAATTATCTAGAATTCTCTTTGAACTGCTTTTTATCTTTCTCACTTTTTATAATTTCTAAAATTTTAAAATATTAAACCTTTCTATTTATCCAATATCAGATCAGGTATTAATTTAGCTTTCCATCCTTAGTCTTAATTATACTGTTATAATTTTAGGAAGGATAATAAATATAGTATATATAATAAGCATTAATTAAATTATTTTATAAAAAAATTTGTTATGTCATATAATCTTATATATTTATTAACAAAACATGCATGTTTTTGTTTTTATATTTTGAAAATATATTTAAAAAAAATAGAAATTCATACAAAACGTTTAAAATATCTCTTAAATAAATACGTTTGGTCTCATTTATTGAATAAATTGTCATATATTAAATTTTTGACATATAATATATATTAAAAGTGTTATCTTTATTAAAAAGTATTATTATATTTTTAAAATTGTTAATTTGACTTTTATGTTAATTTTTTAATTTGTTAAAATTATTGTTAACAAAAATTTTATTAGAGGATTTTTTTATTTTTATTATTTTTATAAATTTTATAATATTATGTTTTTGTTTTCATTTTATTATCATTTTTATACTTTTTTTATTTTATGAATTTAATAATTTTTTACAGGTAAAGTTTTTATTTACAATTTTTATAATTCTTTTAATAATTTTTTTTAATTTTAAAAATTTATATTTTAATCTACTAATTTTTATTGCTAATTGTTCTATTTTAAGTTTAGTAATTCTTATTTGTTTTTGAATTCTTTGAATAAAATTTATTGTAAAATTAAAATTTTGAAAAATTTTATTTTATATTAAGTTAAAAAATTCAACGTTATTTAAATTAATATTAGTTAGAACCATTAATATAATTATTTCTTTTTTTAGATATTCAATTTATTCATAATTTATATTTTTAAAATACATTATTTTAGAATACACTATTTACTGTGACCAAATAAATAACTTAAAAAAGAATATTTTTGCCATCTTTATAAACCCTTTTAAAAAAAAAAAAGAAAAATGCCAAAATAGTACAAATAAAGCTTTATCATCATCACCAGTTTCCTTCGCAGTTACGTCTCTAGCTAAGACACTGAAACAAATACAACTCATATTATGAACCCTAACTAGTTCCACATATTCTTAATATATCCACCACACCACTATTAACATTATTCTTCATCACAGTCAAGATGAGCAAGAGTACTGCTACTACCACACCGTGCTGCAGCAAAGTTGGGATCAAGAAAGGACCATGGAGCGCCGAGGAAGACGAGATCCTCTCCAAATTTGTCCAGAAGGAAGGGGAGGGGCGGTGGCGTACGCTCCCCAAGAGGGCCGGGCTGCAGCGCTGCGGCAAGAGCTGCCGCCTCCGCTGGATGAACTACCTCCGTCCCTCCGTCAAGCGAGGCCAGATCGCTCCTGACGAGGAGGATCTCATCCTCCGCCTTCACCGTCTCTTGGGCAACAGGTGAGATGCTAACAAACCCTACCTCTTCAAAATTACTCTTCTACCCCTCCTCCCTCAACCTTACCTTCTTTTTAGGTGGGCTTTGATAGCTGGCAGATTACCTGGCAGGACTGATAACGAGATCAAGAATTACTGGAATACCCATCTAAGCAAGAAGCTCATAAAGCGAGGCATAGATCCAAGAACCCATAAGCCATTAATCACCACCAATTATTCTACTACTCCTGTTACTACTTCAAATGGAGGTGTTTTTCATCATCATCATCAACATTCAAATGTAATAACCTCTTCAATCATAATGCCGCTGCAGCACCAACCTACGATGACTGTGAATCCTGCGTCAGAAATTGGTAATGTCAACAACAGCAAATTTGATTATGCTCCAATAATTAGTGCTGGTGGGAACATTATGGAAGAGAATAATAATAATAATAATAATGTTGTTGTTGATTATCATCATCATGGCGGAAATAATGGGAATAATAATAATGATGTTGAGGAGGAAGATACATTGTTGGTTTTTCTGAATTCTTTATTTGATGGTGGTAACAATGAAGTGATGAATAATAACAATAATAATAATAATAATGATAATAGTGGAACAGACGAACTAGCGGTGTTTCAGCATCATCATGATGATGAGGGTGATGTTACAATGTTCCCTCCACCGCTTTCAACATCTTTTCGTCTTGAAGATTGGGAAGCAGAATTTAGCAATGCACTTATAAATCAACAAGATGGTTCATCATCATCATCACCTCCTAATAAGTAACGCTAGCTGGCGCACCTGCATGTAAGGGATATATCTCTATATATATTTATATGCTTGTATGTGTTGTACAATTATTATTCTTATTATATATATATGTTATTCGGTATGATATATTGATGGAGTGATGTATATCTATGGTTAGTTGTAGTGAAGCATTGCATTTGTGCATGTGTGATTGAATTTATGTATTGCTTAATCGACCATTATTGCACCTTATTGTATATTTTCATTTCAATGAAAAGGAAAATCATCAGTGGGCTATTACTTCAACTGTTATTGAATTTACAACATATAGATTTCACATGTCTAATATTGTTGATTTATTAGAGCTTCTAAGCTATAACTTTTCCTTCTATGTTCTTTCAGTTTCTTGATGTACATTTAATAGATTTTCAATGATATATATAATTACATAGCTTCTCTTTTGTTTTTTCTTGGAGTTTATTAAGCCATAATAAATAACATAAAAATATTGAATAATGTTAGAAAATCAATACTATATTAGTCAATTTTAACTAATACATAACATGTTGTTAAACAAATTTATTGTGAAACCCACTAAAAATGTTCTTTTATTGAGTTTAAATTTTGGATATCTTTTTTAATTGAAATTTAATTTTTTTTATTTTTAAGAGTTTTAAAATATTTTTATTCTTTGTGTTAAATTTTAATTTGACTGTGCAATGTTAATCCTCCAACTTTTTTATTAATAAAATAAATTTTTTATTTAATTAATCTCCACGTTGTATTTGTTTCCTGTGGTAATACGGTCTAGGCCTCTAGGGCAATGCTATTTTTTGGCTCCCTTTTACACAACTTTGATTTATCAGTTGGCTCCGTATGCTTACTTAATTGCTATTTAATATTTATAGTTTAATCACTTTATGATTTCTTTATTTTTTCCAAAACCATTGCTAGCTCTTTTAATTTGTTTAAAATATACGTCTTAACAGAGATAAGGAATTCATTAGCATAATGTTAAGAGAAAATACATGCAAATTGATTTAACTATCACATACATCCATTGGGCAAGCTTAACTTTCTAGTTAGGTCTAAACTTGGAGTGATATGAAGTGATGAGAATTTGCATGTTATAAGAGATAGAGTTTTGTTAGGTAGACAATGATTTTTGTAAACAATGTGAATAATGGATTTTAAAATTAACCTAATAAAGTAAAAAAAACATTCCGCCCTTCAAATACCTCGTAAACCTTAATATTAGGATAATTATCTGCACACTTAGTGAATTGAATATTCAGTTAGTGCATGAGTAAATCGAATAAAAAAAACAACCATTCAATTAAAAATAATGAATATAATCATCTGAATATCTATTGAATTGAACATCTAACATATCTATTATTTATGTTGTTTAGTATTTTTATTATTTATCTATACTTTTCCTATAAAATATATATAATATATAGTTGGCATTTTAATTTAGATCAAACGATAATGGACGGTTGCACATAATTTTTCCCATTCCCATATGACTTAAATATTAAAATTATCTACTATTTTTGCCGGTAGCAGGAGTGGAAATATTTTGAGTAATTATCCAAATAAATGCTAAAGAATTTTAAAAATAAATATTTTAATTTTTTTTAAAAAATTATAAATTAATTTTTAATAGTTTTTCTGTGAGATATAATAGTTTTTATTTTAATTTTTAACGTCACTCCTTATTAACAAAAAATATTAAAGGCACGTAAACTCACACATGTAGTAGTTAAGTATGAGCAATGTTAGGGGGCCAGCAATTTTTGTGATTGTTAGCCATCAACTAGTTATCAATGATGATTTGATGGTGTGAAATTGGTATGAGATTTCATCCAATGGTTCACCTTCCTCTGCTGGTTACATGCTGACCAAAATTCAATAAAACTGCTGGCCCTAGACTTTTCCCTTAAGTATTTATATGTGCGAGAAAGGTAAAATAGTCTCTGGCCTTGTAATAATAGACGACGTCATATGATGGAAATCCCAAATCTCTAACTCGCAGATAGCGACGGCGTTCTCTCCAACAACAATGGCTTCCAAGCCTCACGCACCCACCCTGCATTTTTTCCTTTCAATCTAATACCGACATATACACACACAATCCTCACTTTCTCTCTCACTCCTCTCCGCCGCTGTATTCGCACAAAGCGAGCTGGAAGAGCACAGCGCCTTCTAAAAGGTTCCATTACCTGCACCCTCACCACCGTCTTTGAAATGACTCTACTCCCCTCAGAACCTTCTATCATCAGCTTCTATTTTTTGCGTTGCTGCAAGACAAGCCTAGCGGGTCCTTGAACACATCACTGATAGTAGTGGCAATGGGACTAAAAAAGTGGCTGGACATAGACAATAAAAATCTGATGGTTAGGTTCTACTGAATTGGTTTTTGAATATCCCATGAAAAAGGTAGTTACTGTTTGTCATGAGAGACCTGTGGCAGTGATTGAAAGAATGCCGAAATACTCGTCAGCACTATTGTTGGCAGGGGCGGAGACACGAAAAAGTTAAAAGACGTTGCCAACCGAGGAGTTCCTTCTTTATGCGATGGAAGAGTTGCGATGATGATAGTGCCAAATATGAAATTTCACAGTAGAAGAGGCAAATAGTGAGAAAGAGTGAGATGATGGTGGTAGTTTAGTCTAACTATGGAAAGAAAATGAGAGAAAAAGAGGAGAAAGAGAAAAAAAGAGAAGACAAAAGAAGGGATATAAAAACAGTGGCAATGGTGCGGGTGACTGAGTCATATCAGGGACCAGAGACGGACATATAGGGGCAAACGGAGGCCTTAATAGCAGTAAGAAGTCCTCCCAACTTTTTTAAAAAAATAATAGCAGTAAGAAGTCCTCCAAGCCAAATAAAATAATAATGATTTCTAAAGTCATTCTTTTTCTTCCTGATCCTTGTTTCTTGACCACTCGTATGCTATTTGAAGCCATAACTTGACTCAGTCTTTAATCATATCAAATTATTAATTAAAGGTACTCAAGAAACTTGTCATTTCTCTTATATAGTTGTATAAAATTATTAATTAACAAAGCACCTTTTTTTATTATAAAACAATATAACTTTATTTTTTTGTATTATTATCCCATATAGACAGTGGGTGATCCATTTTTAGAATTTATTTGCTCTTATTTTTTATTTCTTTTTTTTTGGTGAAATTGATAGTGTCTCAATAAAAAAAGTTATTATTATTTATGTTTGATTGATAAAAAATACTTAAATTTTGTTTATTCATATAAGTATGTAATTATTTGAGTTTATATTTTTTTTCAAATAAAAAAATAGAACATTTCATGATGAAAAAGTAAAGTAATTGATACAATTTTTAAGAGAAAATTTACTGTTAGAGTTTAAATAAATCTACCCTATAATCTTATTTCACAAGAAGCTCAAATAAGTGAGTTCTTTAATCTTACTTAAAATATACATCAACATAAAGTCAAAATTTTAATATTAAAAAGAGATATTGATATCTTTTGATTAGAAAGGGATCTAGAAAAGCAACATCCAATTTGGCAGTATAATGTTAATGAACATGATAAAATTTGTAGAACATACATAATAGTCGAGTCATACCAACCAACAAATATTAGATATCCAGCTTATAGTAATAACAATTACTGTCGATATTTTCAATATTTTTAGTTTAAGAAATTTTAAGTTGGTTAAAATATTTACCAAAAAAGATGCTGCTTATTGTTTGCCTTTCTACTTGTTTGGTTAACTAACTTATGCATAATTTTGGAGTTATGTCAAGGGTTAACAACGATAGGAAAGTCTTTAACATATTCTTTGATTGATTGTAATTATTTGATTCGCGTGGTATTAACTCTTTCGGTTTCAATTGCTATAATTGAGAGATTTTTTTTAATTATGAATGTTGTGAAGAATAGACTCAGAAACAAAATAGAAGATACATTTCTTGCTAATTGTCTTTTGATTTACATTGAGAAGAAGATTGCTGAAAGAGTTGACACAAATTCTATTATCGATGAATTTTATGATGTGAAAAATTGACGTGTACCACTTCGTTAGTAAAAAGTATACATATTTTTTGTACTTTAAATATATATTCTCTATCGGTATATTTTTGTAATGCATCTTATATTATAATTTATTTACATATATTTTTTTAAATATTATATATGTTATTGACCTCCAAAAATAATATTTCTGGTCTGTCAAAAATTGTTTTGTTCTTCTTGAATACGCGAACATTTAACTATTACATGTGTGAGTTTATGTACTAACTCAGTATTTTTTTATTAGTGAGTTATTCCAAAAAATAAATTAAAAATTATTATGTCTAAAAAAATATTAAAAATTAATTTGTATATTAATTTTTTGAGACTAAAATATCTCTTTTTAAAATTTTTAAGGATTAATTTAAATAAGGGTTAAGCACTGAAATCGTCCTAAGGTTTGGGGTGAAAATCAAAATCGTTCCCGACCTTTTTTGTTATTAAAATCATCCTCAACATTACAAAACGTTATAAAATCATCTTTTTCCACTTTAATTTTATTTTTTTACCATATTACCCTTCATTATTAATAAAAATAATTAAAAATAATATTAAAAAATTAAAACAAACTCCCCTCCCCTTTCAACCCTCACCCCTCCCCCTCCTCCCTCCCGTAACTCCCTCACCCCACTCCCTCACTCATCCTCCCGTAATCCCGTTAGCCCACTCCCCACTCCCGTAACTCCCTCACCTTCTCACCCACTTCCTCACCCCCTCACCCTCCCGTAACCCCCTCACCCCACTCCCGTCACCCCACTCCCCCTCACTCTACTCCCGTCACTCCATTCTCGTCACTTTTTGTCCATAACTTCTACATCATCTTCATCATTCCTAGCAACTCTCTTTCTCTCTTTTCTTTTTCTCATGGCCATCACCACTGCCTCCATAACTATCACATTTTCATTCTCTGTAAATCACTATCACCCATCCACAAACTAAATTCAGCAACAGCAACAACAAATTAACCAACAAATTCAGCAACATTAACACATTTTTAGCAATAGCAACATAAAAAAGAACAACATCAACAACAACATCCACAAAATAAATCAACAAAATTTTAAATTTAACAACAATTCAGCAATCATCAATTGCAATTTCAGATCTAAATTCAACAGCAACAGAAATTAAAAAAAATATATTTATCAGTTTATGTTCTTCAAAAATAAAAAAATAAAAAGTGGTGAGCTTCATGGTAGCGAAACAGAGAATCAGAGAAGTAAAACAGGAAGAAAAATAAATCTGAATCTGGAAGGAGGCGCGATGCGGTAAGAAGGCAGAACGGAGGCGTGGCGCTGCGAGAGGAAGAACGCATGTCGGCGCTGCGAGAGAAAGAGCGCGACGGAAAAAGAGTCGGCGCCGAAGAAGGTGGAGAAGGAAGTGGGGGCGGAGATAATACGGTGACAGAAAGAGAGAAAAGAAGAATTGGGGTTGTGGTTGGGAGGGAGGGTTCCGAAGAGGGGTAGGAAGAAGGAGATGAAAGGGAAAAGAGGGAGCAATATGGAGAGAGGGTGGGGGAGGTGTTGGGGTTTTTTTATTTTATTTTTATTAATTTTAAGGGTAATTTGGTCAAGAGAATGAAACTAAAGTAAAAAAAAGACGATTTTATAACATTTTGTAATGTTGGAGATGATTTTAATAACAAAAAAAGGTTGGAAACGATTTTAATTTTCACCCCAGACTTTAGGGATGATTTCAGTATTTAACCCTTTAAATAATTAGTCAAATGTTTTTAACTAGAGGTGTGTGAAGGAATAAATTTGACTCAAATAACCGTATATAAAAATGGTAAATTAGAATTAAAGGACCATATAATAAAAAAAATTCACATACGAATTTATATATATTTATTACATTTTTTAGTATATATTTTATCTTTGATAATTGATGTAGGAGCACTAGTCTCACTTTATCCTTGATCTACTAACAATATATAATTACGAAAATGTTTAATTTGCCTATTTTGATAAATAAGGATTAATGTGTGATATAATCCAAATTTAAAAATAACCTTGAATTTTATGAGTGAGCTCATTTTGGCATATAGATATTAGATAGTTAGGGAGAATAACTCTACAAATTCCTAACCTAATGGTTTTCTATAGCAAAGTCATTGGATTATGTATACAGGTGATCTTCTCTACACTACTACATTTATTCTAGTATATATTTATCCATAAATTTTTTATATTCACAATAATCGTATAATATATAAACAAAAAACAACTATTATATAAATTATTTGTGTAAAATATATACATATTAAAAAGAATTAAATAATATATATTATATTACATGTATTTTAATGTGTGTAGCATTTTTGTTTTACTCGTCGCAATATATAATGAGTTATGAACTTGATATCTTTTATACATGTATTACTTAAACTCCTTACTACTAGATTATTTATAAAGTTTAGTCTTATTAATTCTATGAGGACTATTATTTATCTTCTCTCATCGTACATCAATAGGGGGTTGATTTTGAAAATATCCTAAACCAATAGAAATGGTTGACAGAATTTAACATATGGAGAAAACGATGATGTTGGTTAGTTCATTGCATTGTGTTGAGTTTCGGTTCCAGAATTTATACTGAGTTACAATAACTTGCAGAGGAAATAATCAGTGCCATATATATAGTTATATACACAAGTTTAAAATTGGTTTGATTTGAATTACCTTCTATGTTGTTTGAGAGTTATATTATCTATAATTTGAATGTTAGAGTATGTATTATATAAGAGTTACAATATATATTATCCAAGAGTTAGAGTATATATGTGTAATAATCTAAGTGTTAGAAGATGTGTTATATAAGAGTGATGTATTATCTAACGAGGGTTAACTACTAAATCAGTGTTCGAAAAATTTAGTCATTAATAAAAAAATCTTTAAAAAATGTTATCGATAAAATAGTTTATAAATGATTTAAAAATATGATAAGAATAATTAATAAATATTATATTTTTTATAAATAATAAAAAAATTTTGTATTTAACAAAGGACATATTCATTTAATTTAGAGTTTTATGGCAACATTTGAATAAATATTTAAAAAGTATATAAAAAATTTAGAATAAAATTTAATTTCTAAATTTTTTTATTTTTTTATAAAATATAGTCATTCACAATAATTCTTTTTTTGAAAAAAATTCACTTAACATAAAATTATCAAATTTTAAAAATAAAAAGATCTTATTTTTTAATAATATTTGTAAAAATTTATATAAAAATTTATTTCTAAATTTTTTTAGAATATATATAATATTTAGCTTTTGTTGAATTTTTAAATCTTTTGCAAATTTATTTATCATTAATATTTTTGAATTTTTTTTTTTGGTGAACTTTTTGGATTTTTTTTAACAATGTGAACTTTTGAGTACGATTCTAGTAGACTCTATCTAAAAATGAGAATTTGATTAGCAAGAGGTTATAATGTGTGTTATTCAAGAGATATAATATGTACAATTTAAGTGTTAGATTATGTGCCATTCAAGAGTTAGAATAAGTTATTTAAGATATAATAATGTGTTATGCTAGAATTATTTGTGTTATCTACAGTGTGTATAATCTAATGCTAAAAAATATGTTATATAAGAATCACAGTCTATGTTTTTCAAGACGTACAATATGTATTATTCAATAGTTAGAATATGTAACTTGAGTAAAGCCATACAAGATGACCAACTTTAAGGTTTTTAGCCAATATGTAACTAATGCTCTAGAATATGCTCGAGAGAAAAATTTAAAAACTAGCAATTTTAATTTATATTGATCTGTATTTTTGGTTAATAATTTAATATATTTAACTCAATAGCTCAATATTATATTTTTAATTAATATTTTTAAATATTATTATTTATCTACTAGTTAAAAATAATAAATTGCAGAATCTTAACATTACTAAATCCTCAAACACCATACCAAATAGAGAAACTAATAATAAAAAGAATAAAAAAGACAATGTGGCAACAATCTCGAGTAACAATATGTTGTTTATTTTAAAATAAAATTGTAAAGAGGTGTAAAATATAATTATTCACGTCTACATGCTTTTTTATTATTTGTGTGTAGATTATGTGTATTATACGTGCAAATTATTCTGATTTATGTGCATATATATGTGAAAGAACTAATAAAATATAAAAAAAATGGGTATATTGGTCAATTGTTAGTCTAAAATTATTGATCCTCTAGAATTTTTGTATTTTATTTAAGAAAAAAAATGTATTGTCCAAAAGATACAATACGTAATCAAAGTTATTTGTTATCTAATATGTTAATCCATATGATTTATCTATTAAGTATATTTTATTTTATTTATTTTATTATATACATTCAACTTTTATATTTATTAAACATTATTTATTGATTTATATCTTGTGCTCTATTTTATTTATTTTTTTATTTTAATTAATTAATTAAATTGATATAATTTTTATTTGATATACAATTATTTTTATTGTATTTTTATACTAATATTAAAATATAAAAATATTTCTATATATTAAAAACTAATACGTTCTAAGTTATTGTGCAGATATAATTAAGTGGGCAATTTACCTATTTAAATAAACTGCTAACCAAAATTATCAGAATATACATTATTATGCAAATTGGATACCAAAATGCATTTTTTTCCTAAAAACAGCGACAAAGGTATCGCGGTTTACAAAATGCACGTAATCCACTACAGGGGTGTCGCGGATTACGTTGACGAAGAACCATCACATAAACCGCTACAGGAATGTCGCAGTTTATGTGTGTTTTTGATGTATGCATAAACTGCTACAGGGGTGTAGCGGTTTATACTATGTAAACTTTGCCTATAAATACCAAGATAGGGAGTGGGTTATTTGAAGAGAGTCATTTTCACACTTTTAGAAATGGATAGAGAGAAAAGCTTGATGGTTCTAATCTACTGTTCTGTTAAAATAAAAAAAAAAGTAACAGGCATGGTGTTAAGTTCACGGATAAAGAACCGTTGAACATTTTTATCTATTCGACTGATACTTTGTCGGATCTGAAGAGGAATATATTGAAGAAGGCAGGGTTAGCTGGGCCAAGTCGGTAAAGAAGGTGTTCTACAAGATTCCGATGGCGGTCGTGTCGAGTGTTGTGCAGTATGAAACATTTGTCATCGGGTCGGATGAAGACATGGGGGTGTTGTTTCATTGTTGGCAGAGTTTTTCGGTGTGAGAATACACGAGTTGTTTGCCAAGTTGAAAGACCGTGTGAAAAGTTCTGAGGCTTCAGCGCCAAATCCTTAGTCGACGACGGTGGGGGGTGCTTCTACTTCGATGCCTGTCGTTGCACCCAGGTGTCTCCTACCTGCACCTCCACCTGTTCTAGCATTGGCAGATAGGTCACCCGGTTTGATTACTGGTATTGTTGGGAGTGGTGAGCCGGATCACATTGAGGACGCGATGTGGGACTATGATTCGGACGATGAGCCCAATCACATATCGGGGATAGTGAGGACGAGACTCTAGTGCCCCGACCTGCACCTCAGGGGCTATGCAGTTCTAGGTCTCGCCAACAACCGCCGCATTTCTCGACGCTCAATCTGGAAGCAGTGAGCCAACAACCAGATGATCCACACACCTTCGGCTACCAAGAATTACACGAGGGCAATGCTTATGGAGAATTTCAGATCGGCTACCAAGAATTTTGATTACCACGTAATTTGTGCGATAATTTATCCCTTGGTTAGGGCGGATGCAGCGGTTACCATAAAGGTGTTGCAAGAAGTTATTGAGTCAACCTATGAATTCAGGCCTAATTACAGGAAGGTGTGGAAGGCAAAGCAGAAGGCAGTTGCCCAGATTTACGGGAATTGGGAAGAGTCATATGCGGAGTTGCCCTAGTGGATCTTTGGGATGTAAGCAACGATGGACGGAAGCGTAGCTTTGTTGAAGACTTCTCCAGTGCGTGTCGGTGGTGAGGTTGATGAGTCTACGAAGTACTTTCATCGATTTTTCTGGACGTTCCCTCCATGCATTAAGGCTTTTAAACATTGCAAGTCACTAATCAGCATTGACGGAATGCATCTGTATGGGAAGTTGTATTTGCTGATCGATTCTCTATGTACTAGTGATTCTCTCTGGGGCCTAATTTTCTTGATAATTCTATGAGTACAACAGACTAATTTCAATTAAATCAAAGCAGCAACCTATGTTGCACTATACACAAGTTAAACTTTCATCCAAAAAACTCATCCTCCATAAAAAATGAACTAAGTCTTTATAAAACATAAAAAACATACATAAACTGCGATACTCCTGTAGCGGTTTATGTGATGGTTCTTCGCCAACATAATCCGCAACACCCCTGTAGCGAATTACGTGTATTTTGTAAACCACGATACCCTTATCGCAGTTTATATAGTTTAGGAAAATAATACATTTTAGTATCCAATTTGCATAATATGTATTTTAGTAAAATTAGTTAGTAATTTATTTAAATAAGTAAATTATCCTAATTAAGTTGTATCTCATTTTGATATATAAAGAGGTCATGATGCATAAATTTATACAATATATTAATTGCACCAAAAAAGAAATACAATGTTAGTTTAAAGGCGACAACATTTTGATATTTGAAAAATTTTAATTTTAATAAAATAGATTTTAATAAACTTTTTAAATATCAGTTCTGTTTAATAAAATAGCATGAACATTTAGAATGATGGATTAATAATTAATTAATTTTGTTAAATAAAATTAATATTTGGAAGTTTAATTTATTAAAATTAAAAATTAAAAATTATTTTATCAAAATTAAATATTTTTAGTCAAAATTAAATATAATAAAATAAAAAATTAAAAAATTTCGTTAAAATTGTTCATTTGAAAATTTCTAAAAGAGCTAATCATAGATTCTTTTGCTGACAGTGGATTGGACCTGAATACGCGGGTCCTTTCGAAATTCTTCAAACTCTAGCAGATAGACCAAAACTATTTTTTAAAGAAAGTCTTATTCCATCTAAAAAGATACTCGTTTATTTTTATTCTAATTTTTTTTGTCTTCTCTATTTATTCTAGTTTAAAATATCATCCATAATACAAAGACGTACCAAACGGATTTTTAGGATATTTATGAAGAAAGACATATTGGGCCACTCTTGCAAATGTGGAAGGTGGAAATTGGAATCACATTTGGGCTTTGACATACAGTTAGCCCAATTTGCACCAAGAAGTTTGACTTTTGCCCATGACCTAAACAACAAAAATAACTTTCAAGTTTCATTCCATGTGGCATAGTCAGCTCAGCACAAATAACATTATACTATTGCCAAAGATGCACCGGAGGGTTCTGATAAAAACAGCAGATAATGTAGAAATAATGTTTGTTGTACCATAATAATATCTATTGGAAATAAATGCATTTTATTTTCTCCTTTTCAATTTTGAAGACCAGGTTGATTTGAAGTGGTGGTTGACTGGTGGGTAAATGATACATCCCTAAACTCATAAAGCCATTGAAATAAGATAGCGGTTGGTATTATAAAACCTGTTGTATATATTAATTTATTAACTAATGATAAATCTTTTAATAAAATTTAAATATGTAATATTTATTTATTTATTGGGTTGGGAAATATTATAAAAAATAAAAAAAATTATGTACAAGTTGAATAATGGGTTCAATAAATTTAGTAAAATTTTTTTTGGGGGGGGGGGGGGGGGGGGGTTATCAGCCAATTTGAAAATGGACATTTATATGCTAAAGCCAGCAACTATGAAAATGTTCAATAAATTATGTTTCTGTTACCCATCTTCCCCACCCACCTCTCCCTCAAAGAAGAAGGTAAAAAAAATGATAGAAAAGTCGTTTTTGGGTATTCCATTGAATGATAGGTGAAATAATTTAGCTAATTTTGGAGAAATTAAAAGGAAATAATTTACCTCATTTAGAGGTTTTAAGTTAAACAGAGTAGCTTAGACAGTAAGAAAAAGCCAACGTGATAAAAAAAAAAAAAAAGAAGAATCATCAACCATTTACTATTTTTTTTAAAGTAATTATGGCACAAGTTCTATACTTATTGTCCTTTAACTTCAATTTTATTTTTTTATGTTTTAGATGTTACTAACAAATTTTAAACTGAAATTGCAATTTATTTTTGTAAGTTAATTATTCAAAATTTGTCTAATATAAATAAATTCTTCTAGAAAGCTACGGTTTATTATAAATAACTTTGAATATTAATACAAATAACTAACTACAAATATAAGTAATTTCCCAAATTGCTTCTAACAATTTTATTTTGAACAAAGTAATTTCTAAAAAAAAGTATCAAATTAATTTCCAAATATTTTTAAAATATTAAAAAAAACTTTCAGTAAAATAAATGGCTATAAGTTGTACTAAAGCCTATTTCACACTCAGCCAACAAAACCAGTTTATTGTTTTTTTTTTCTGAAAAAAAATCAATTCTTTTTAATTAACAATCCAACAACAAAAAATTTAAATATAATTGTTTTAGTTAGATATTTTAAGAAAAAGAGAGAAAAGAGTATTAGAGATATATATACAAAATACAGGAATACATCAATCTAACTAACTAATATCTCTAATTTAAATAAATTACATTAGGTGTAATAAAGAGAAGAGAAAGACAAATCTCTCTCTCTCTTTCCACCCATGATTTCATCTAACATGAAAATTT